>NW_024885122.1:0-51408 GCF_019232065.1 Centrocercus urophasianus | reverse complement strand
GTCCATCGGTCCGTGCGCCGATCGAGATCGCGGCCATGGCCGTCCGCGCCAGCTTCGAGAACAACAACGAGCTGGGCTGCTTCGCCAAGCTCACCAATGCCTACTGCCTGGTGGCTATCGGCGGCTCCGAGAACTTCTACAGGTGAGAGAGCCGCGAGGGCCCTGCCCGGCCACCCCGAGCCCCGCGCCCGCTCCTAACGGCGCCTTCTTCTTGCAGCGTCTTCGAGGGAGAGCTCTTCGAGACCATCCCGGTGGTGCACGCCTCCATCGCCGGCTGCCGCATCATCGGCAGGATGTGTGTGGGTAGGTGGCCGGAGCTCGCAGCCGGGTGGGAGCGGAGGGACAGCGGGGCCGTGCTCTGCCCGTGCCCGCGCCGAGGGGTCCCGGCTGCAGTGCGGAGGCCGGGCGGAGGGCAGCGCTCCTCGTCCTCGAGGCTTTTATTTGCATCGTGCAGAGAAGTTGTAAAGCTGGAGTAAATCTTAGAATCGTTAGAGTTGGAAGGGACTTCTGAAGGCCATCTAGTCCAACTCCTCTGCAGTGAACAGGGACAGCACTGTCAGATTGCCTTGGGCCTTCTCCAGCCTTGGAAGTCTCCAGGGATGGAGCATAAACCTCATCCCTCGGTAACCTGTTCCAGTGCCTCAACGCCCTCACTGTCAAAGTCTTTTTTATGTCTCTCCTGTTCTGAGGACTGCATGCCTGGACACAGTACTCCAGGTGAGTGCTGTGCAGAGCAGAGGGGCAGATCCCCTCCCTTGCTTTCGTGGCCACGCATCTTTTGACGCAGCCCAAAGATACAATTGGCTTTCTGGACTAAGGGCACACTGCTGTGCTGTACTGGTTCCCACCCACCAGTACCCCCAGGTCTTTTCTGGCAGGGCTGCACTCAGTCCTTTCATCCCCCAGCTTGTATTGGTAATGGGGGTTGCCTCGGTCCAGGTGCAGACCTTCACTTGGATTTGTTGGACCTCATGAGGTTCACCTGGACCCAATGCTCAGCCTGTGTAGGTCCTTCTGAATGGTGTCCAGTCTTGAGCATGTTGACCCCACCCCACAGCTTGGTGTTATCAGTCAACTTGCTGAGGGTGCCCTTGATTCCCCTGTCAGTGTCACTGATATTAAAGAGCATCTGCCCCAGCACTGGCCCCTGGGGGGCACCACTCATCACTGATCTCCATCCAGACCATTGACCGCTGCTCTTTGGTCTTGATCCTGCAATCAGTTCTTTGTTGAAGAGTCCACCCATCAAATCCTTATCTTTCCAATTTGGAGAGGAGGATGTTGTGAGCTGCTGTGTCAGAGTGAAGTCAAGATAGATGCCGTCAGTGCCTCTTCCCTTGTCCATTGATGCAGTGAAATAAAAAAAAAGCTTGGCCAGTACAAACAAATGAAATCCAACAATACAACAAGCAGCCACCCAAAATAGGGTTGCAGGGAATGTCTGGTGGTCAGGACCTGAAGAGAGGTCATTGATGTGCATAAATCGGTTTTGTATAAACAGGGAGAAGCTGTTCCATTTCATGTGGAGGTTAGTGATTCAGAACCATTGCTGGAGGGAGCATTCCAGATGTGGAGGTCAAAGAAAGGGCTTTCCCTGACTGGCTGCTGACACGCTGTTTAGTGGAGCTTTGTGCTTGCTTTTTGTTCCTGGAAGGTCTCTGCTCATGCAGCCTTACAGCCTTGCTAAAGGAAAGCAACAAAAACGAGCTCTATGGGGGCAGTCAGCACCTTTTGGGGGAAATCATTCCAAAGCGTTGTGTTTGGAACCTTGTGTGTCCTATTGAAAAGGCTGGATAAAAGTAGTGCAGTTTACCTGTTTATATTCTTAAATCTTTGTTTTATCTTCGTTTTCCACCTCACTTGTGCTTTTGTATTAATAAATGGTCGCATCATTTCTGTGGGACTGAATTTTGGGCTTGAAAAGAGTAGGGAGAGCAAGAGCCCCAAGCCATTGTGTCAGCATCAGGAAAGTAGTAAGCACAGTGGAAATACCTGCTTTTTTTAAAGTTAAAGTGGAACTCTTTGTCTTCTTCTCTTGTTTTTGGGTCACCTTAGGGAACAGGCACGGGCTCTTGGTGCCAAGCAGTACAACAGACCAGGAGCTGCAGCACATCCGCAACAGCCTCCCCGATTCCGTGCGAATTCAGCGAGTGGAGGAGCGGCTCTCGGCGCTGGGCAACGTCACCACCTGCAATGACTACGTAGCTCTTGTTCACCCGGACCTGGACAGGGTATACGGCTTCTGAATTCAGTGTGGATACACCTGAAATTACTGCTAAGTTGCAGGTTCAGCTTGTAGCTATTTGGGGATTACTGTAAGTAGTGTGAATGCCAGAGGAGCAGCGCCACCAGCTGAGCTAACAGCACGTAGGAAGCTGTGTTCCCTGTTTCCTTTCCTCTCAGGAGAAGAATCTCAGTATTGGATTTTGAACTTATGACTCTGTTTCAGTCGATCAGTTTCTTTTCCTATTGTTATCTTTACTTGCAGGTGTGGAGCCTGTCCTAAGTATATAGTGTGCATACTGCATTGAGCATACTGTAGTTAGCTGTGCTTGTAGAAAGAAAGGAGTGGGATATGGAAGAGTACTGTGAGGTACAATTAGCTTTGTACATGTAAAATTGAAGCAACAGTGTGTGTGTATGCAGAGAACATAGAAAGCTTAGAAAGTAATAATAGCAACAAGATGTCACTGACCTACTTGAAAGTTTTGTAATATCCATGGTCTCTGCCAGCACTGTAGTGGTGTATGTGTCCATAGGGAAAAATAGAAGCTCTTGTATAAAAAGTTAAAGGCAGGGCAGAAGGAGGAGGGGAAAGCAGTGCTCAGTGGGGTGTGTTTGTTAGAGTTGTGCTGGCTTGCAGCTCACAGTGCAGGTAACTGGGTCCAGGTTAATCCAGAAGAGGAGGAGCATTCTGTAATGTTTGAATTGCAGTGGGTTGTGAAAGTGAGGGCAGGCTTTCAGTGGGAGGATCCCAGCTGGTCACTCTTTGAAAGAATACTGTGACTGCAATTTGTACAATGCCATTTTGCTGAGGACTTTGTTCTCTTTGCAGGAAACTGAAGAGATCTTGGCAGATGTACTGAAGGTTGAAGTTTTCAGACAAACAGTAGCAGATCAGGTGCTGGTAGGAAGTTACTGTATATTTAGTAACCAAGGAGGAATTGTGCACCCCAAAACTTCCATTGAGGATCAGGACGAACTGTCTTCATTGCTGCAGGTCCCACTTGTGGTAAGGCTTGTGAGGTTTTGTGTTTTTTCTCACTGCTCCCTTCCATCCCAGTTTGTGGTTTTAGTGATTCTGCATTCTCACGGGCTCCTAGACTGGTTTCCCTGTGAGGCTGCTCCAAATGGGAGGTGAAGAGAAGACCCGAAGGAGGTCAGTTCTGAGGCACGTTCCCCTTCTTTTCCGTGTTTGAATAAGATGCACAGAACCTTCAGGTTGCTTCTGAAACGTTCTGCCAGGGTTTTGCAATTTGAGATGACTCGTTCACAGTGTGAAATGGTTGGTGGTTTGGCCGAAGGCAGTGTTGAAAAAGAGTTGAGCAATAAAATCCCGTGTCTGCACTGTGGGACTTTTAAATCCAGGGATTGCTCTGCCTTTTTGCTTCCTGTTCGTGATGGGGTATTAGGATTGTTTTGGTTTTTGTTCTCTGGATCTCATAGACTTTTCTTTCCAGAGGATGAAGGCTGAGTAAGGAAGCGTAATAAAATGTATTGATATCAGAATGCCATGCTGACTTTTGCCACTTTGTTTATTTTCCAGGCTGGAACGGTAAACCGTGGCAGTGAGGTCATTGGAGCAGGAATGGTTGTAAATGACTGGTGTGCCTTCTGTGGGCTGGACACAACCAGCACTGAGCTCTCGGTCATTGAGAGCATCTTCAAGCTGAATGAAGCTCAGCCAAGTACTATTGCTACCAACATGAGAGATTCCTTGATAGACAGGTAAGGAGGATCCAGCTCTGTGCATAATTGTAATCAAAACAGAGAGGATTTCAGTACAAGGAAGCTATAAAAACTAGCTGCCTCTCAAAGTTGATTGCTCTCTTCTTGTTTCAAGCATGATAGGGAAAAGAGTGGGGGAAGGGGGGCCCCTTTCACCCTTCTGTCCCTCTTTTGGAAAAGAAAAGCAACCCCAGTCAGATAAGGAGAGATAAAAGATTTACTACAGATGGTAGAAGACTGTAAGATAATAAGAAAGAGTTACAATTAACAAATAAAGCAAAATGGGAGAGAAGGGAAGGTTCTGACTGTGCTGCTCACTGCGCTGCTGGAAGCTGAAAGAAACCTTCACCCCGTTATCCAGAACTGGAGATCACGTGGGAATGGTTGGGGATGGTGGTTGGGATGGAGACGCATCTCAGTGTGTCCTCCTCTTGGAGTTAGAACTCCAGTGAGGCTGCTGAGAGCACAGGACCAGAAGTGCAGTGTTGCTGTGCACAGTGCCTACAGCCACCAGCCTGCTGCAGGATGTCCTGCTGTGGAATGCTGATAAAACCCAGACAGATTCCTCTTTGCTTTTATTGGGTTGTGGATGAGAATTATTTTGTTGCGGAAAGATTTCTTTTATTGTAGCTGATAAGCCACTGAAGTCGCACGTGGGAGGTGTGACAGTTCCTGTTCATAGTCAGGACTGGTGGTGCTATTGGACTTTTCCCATTCATTGATGAATGCAAAAAGTTCTACAGGCTTTAGGAGCCTGTATGGGTGAAAATTGGTTTATTTGGGCTTTCAACTGATTGTAATTCAGTTGGTGATTGCCGTAATCCTAGAGGTGTATTCTGGAGCTACTCAAGGCACTGCAACTTATAGTTCTCAGCTCTTATAGAAATCTATGGGAGTGCTTTATGTACAGGGAAAGAATAAGGAATTCCTTGAATGAAGAACCCTTCAAGAGTTCTTAGCTGCCCCTTCACTGTTCCTATTTAATGGCTTGGTGCACAGTTAAACACGTGCTTTTAGCAGCTACTGGGACAAGACTGTACGTGTTGCCTTTGCCAGCCTGACAAGCATGTTCTTAGAGCTGGCTGCCAGCAGTCACCAGGCCTCCTTCAGTCTTCTCCCAGATTTATGTTTTAGGAGGGGAAATTACTGATGGTCCTTTATAACTGGAGGTTGAGAACTGGTTATAATGGGGTTTTGAAAAGTGTTCTGCACTCTGGCACTTTTCTGCTAAATCTCATTTCTGTTTTGTCTTTTCAGCTTGGCGTGAGCAGTGTTGGTTCGTGCCATTCAAGAAGCTCCTAAGGAGTGAAGAGTCAAGCTGCAGTTTGGATTACAGACCTCTAGACCTTTGTTTCTGCAGGACTGGCACCAGGAAGAGGCTCCCAGAACACCACCTTTTTTGTAATGTTTTGTAAACTAAATATTATTGCAAAAAAATGGCAAATAACTGACATGAGTTCCAAATATGGAATGTTCTCCATCCCTTTGCTGATGCTCTTCATTTCTTCTTCAGCTGTGCTTTCTCTGTGATGCGGACCGTGGCCTTTAAATTAGCCCACAATATTCACCTGTTTGGATTTTGGTTACTGATAACTAGAAAATATTGCCTTAAATAGAGGATTAATATTCTGCTCTGCAGCAGGCAGTTTCAGCACATATATGGCACTGCCCACTCTTTCTTTTTGTGCTCTTGGTGTTTCTGCTGTAGGTAGGCATAAGAGCCCCTGTGTTTCCTGTACCAAAAACACAGTAGTTAATTTGCCACCAGGAGTTTCAGAAGGCACCACCTGCTGTCCTGCCCTGACTTGCAGCTGTTTTCACGGGGCTGCTGATTCTGAAACGATCAGCTCTGATTGAAAATGAAGTTTCTCAAAGAAGTCAAACCAGGCACTTAGCAGCCAGTTGTGACTGCCTGCAGGAGTTCGATCTGTTGTTTGCAGGTGTCAGACCTGTGTGGTCCTTCCAAGACATCTGCAGAAGATCCCTGAGAAACATGCAATTGCTGGTAGGCTCTGCTGTGCTCTGTGCAGTTGGCACTTCCTGAGAAACTCGCAGAAGTCAGCAAAGCAGAAAGAGTTGAACCATGTGATCCTGAGTTACCCTGGAGGTGAAGGTTAATTAGCAGTTCTAAAGGGTTGTTGCATTCAGCTGTACTTTCCACGTTTAGGGTGTGCTGTTGAAGAGTTCTGCCCTTGCCTGGCAGTAATGGCGATGCAGAGGAGCTGTAGAGTTCACAGTTTCCATTTATATGTATATATATATATATATATATATATATAAATTAAGGGAGCACTTACAGCTCCCTTAATGCAATGGACAGCCTTTCTTGGCTGATTCCATGTCTCCTCCTTGTGTCAGTGTTTAGCATCAGAAGCTGATTTCCTTCTGTCATCTTGCAGGGCTCTGTTATTAGGAATAGGTAAAGAGCCTGACTGCTGCTGCGCCTGTTGGCATGGAGTCACCAACTGTAAATAAGTAATGCTGAGCTTTTCTTGTTTATTTTAGCAGCTTTGTGGGTTTTTTTTCTTCCTGATTCCAATCATTAGGCAGAAATCCTAGATTGTATCAGTGATCTCGATAAGCGTTAGAATTGCCTAAGCAAGAAGAATAATCCAGTTTCTATGAAATGCAGATCTGTTAGTGAGAAAGATTCTGGGATGGTGGTGAGGGTGGTAAAATGCCAATTAGAGACAGACAGGGGGAGGGCATTGCTAACTATGGTGTGTGAGTTCTGATGAAACTTGCACTGAAATTTGGGAACTGGGAGGTGGCAAATACAGTATCAGTTCTAAACAAAAGGTTTGTGGGAATTCTGAACTGGGAAGGTGGGCCTTTGTGGGAAGAGAATGAACAGGAACTGTAATACAGAATGAAATCAGTAGAAACATCACGAGGCAGCAATAAACTGGATGCTTTAATTGCAAGTCATGTCTCATGAGGCCTATGGAGTAATTTAAGGTTTGGTTGTAATCTCTCTGAATTTCTGAAGAGGCTTTTGGCAGGGCTTTGTGCCAAAGGCTTTTAAGGGCCCTGGATATCCTGTGGGATAATCACAAACATCATAATGTTTGTGCCAGATGGGGGAAAATGTCAGAGTAAATGATTGGATCTTTCACTGGGATTTCAGAGGGAGCTCAGCTGTGCCCTGTTGGGGCAGGGCAGTGGATCAGTGCAGTGCAGTTTGCTCAGACTGCCTCACTCTCACTTGTAAGGCTGAGAACTGACTGATGTGTTGATGGCAGGGTGAGACAGGAGATCCCTCTGAGGTTTAATGCCTGATTATAAAGGACCACTTCTGTTCTGACTAGTGGTTGGTACATCCCAGCATACTTAAACTTACCTGGAAAAATGGGCCTGCTGTACTGGTGATCAGATTATTCACGCTAGACAAGAATGAATGAATCAGTACAGAACGCTGAGTGCAAAATAGAGCACGTAATGGGCTGCTCTTTGCGGGAGCTGCAACTGCTGTGCTTAGGGTGGGTGTGCCAGGACACCCCTCTTGCTGCCCAGATGGCCTGTGCTGCAGAGCAGGGTGTGCTGTGCCAAGAACACGCTTGGAAGAGCCCCGTGCTTGTGGGGTAGAGTTGGGTAAGCGCTGATGTTCCTCCTCCCCTGTGGTGGCAATATGTCCTGGTGCTGGGCTGCTGGGCAAGTGTGCAGTGTGTCCACCTGTCTGTGGAGATGCTTTACCTGTGCTGGTGGGAGACGGGCTGGGTTGAACTCAGATGCTGTGCTTGTGTAACATCAGACAGGATCCCAGCAAAGAGCTTGGATGTGGGAGCCTAAGGAGCTGTGTCCTACATGGATATCTGCGCCTGGATCCAGGCCCCCAGAAATCACAGAGCAGTACGCAGCCTGCACCTCCAAAGTGAGCGCGCACTAGGAGTCAAATTAAGAGGTAGTTATAAAAGGTACCAAGTTCCTTAAAGCTGCAGGTCTTGAGTTCTGGCACTGTGGGGCACAAGGCTTACATCACTGCTGCAAGGCAGAGAGCTGGGTGAGCAAACAGCTGAGCTTCCTACAGACCCTCATATCGTGCTCACTGCACAGCTTGGCACTCAGCATGAAGTCCTGAAGGAAAGCAAAGCCAACCTTTGGCTACGAGGAGGAAAAAACCCCAAATGAACAAAAGCAGACATTTCTCCCGGTTGTAAATTATTATTTTTTTAATGATGGCTGTTGGAAGTTGCTCAAGGTTCGGGCTGTCACAGTCCCAGAGATGGCAGCGTACAGATGAGTTCGATGTGCCATGTGGCTGTGGCATTCATAGTGTGCATTCTACCACATAAATAGTACACGTAGCAACTTACGGAGTAGCGTGTATGGGGGGTGTCTAATTAGTAGCTCTGATTTCATTTGGTCCTTTGCACTCCTTCACCCATCATAAGACATTGCCACATTTTTTCACTAAGATTCAGTTTTGCATCTACTAGCTTCTCACTTATTTCATAATATCTTTGTAATACATTTTATGCTTAAACAATAAGAAAATGTGGCTATGGAAATTAATCATGAAAGACAAAATACAGTTGGAGACCACGTGTTGTGCAGTCCTAGTGGGCTTCACTATGAAATACCTATTGGTCTATCTGGCTTCGCCATAGCAATGTTTGAGCACTAGTTAGAAATTCAGAATGCAAACAATCTTTCTGCTTTTTCATTCCTCATCGTTGTAATTACAAATACAGCACGTTTGTCAAGAAAATAAAAATCCTTGGATTTTTTTTTTCATAGATGATATTACGGGGTTGTACTTTTCTAAACTAGCTGGACATTCTGTGCATTGCACTTCCATTGCACTGAATAACATTCAGTTATAGAGGCAGAGGGCTTGCACTAATCACCTGTTCCCTACAGCAGGCGTGCAAAGCAGTTCACATGCTTATGTGAATGGCACTTTCATAGAGGGCTGGATTTAACCATCAGATTGCATTGCAAGAGACTTCTCTTATTTGACGTGGTGGCATTGTCAGAATCAACAACAAAATGAGCTGTGCACACGTTAGGGTTAGGACCCAACATCCCAAACCATTCACAGTCGTCACAGGGATAAGCAGAAGCTACTGCTGTAAGAAGAGGGCTGTGAAAAGTTACTGACTGGAGGCCCAGGAATTTGTGTAGCCTCTGCCTGAGGTTTATGGCTCTGTCAGCTGCGGCTAGCGATGAACTCATTCTACTGTGTGACATGCTTCCTTTGGTCCTTGCCAAATATTTGCACGTGAAGAAGTGAGCAAAAACAAAATTTCAAAGGCATACAATGTTTGTAACATCTACAGGGATTGGATTTTGTCTTATAAACAGGCCTAATTCTTACTGTACCTCGACTATTGCAGCAAAACATACTGACGATCTCACTCCAAACACATTTCCATTCTCCTGAAACCCAACGTACAAATTCCACAATCTAGTTACACATGCCACATAACAACAATTCATCTTTTCCCAGCATCTTAACGGGGGCAGAGTGCAGTCTACATTTATACATTTTCCATTACATTGGTAACCACGGCTTCCTGGCTCGTGGGAGCTTAAGATCCCATGACATCATTCTTTCACCAATAGCTCCCAAAACAAAAACGTGTATTCCCATAATCGGTGCTGTTATATGCAATTAGCTTGTCTTCAGACTGTCCCAAGTAGGACTCGATGTTGCCAAGTAACATTATGGTGTCTGGTTTGGTGCTTGGTGAGCTTCTGCTCAGCACTCGTTGACCTCCTGGAGGGCTGAATGGTTCCTTGTGCACGGTGCTGAGTGGCAGCGTTGATTAGTTATGAATGTACAAAACATCTGACCAGCAGGTATTGGAAAATTGTTTCCAGGTTTATTCCCTGGTTTTTGTAATAAACTAAGAAGATCTCTTAGAATGGCTCAGCATCAGAATGTCTTCTGCTTACGACACTGAATTGTTCCTGTTCATAGGTTTCATGATCTTAATTCATTTATGAGAGCTATTAAAAAAATGGTTCTGTTCAGAGGTGGTTTAGCTACACTGGAGAATGCTGGGTTTAACAGGGAGCACTGGTGCAGGGAACTGACAGAAGTTTCCCAGAACAGCTGAGAAGGTTGAAGAAAACCTGTCTTGAAGTCTCTGATGTTTGCAGAGTGGGCCTGTGGAGAATGGCACACCAAGACTTACACGACTGAGGCATTTTGAAGGAACGAGGCTCCACACCGCCTGTATTTTTTTCCAGTTTTCCTGCTGCTTTCAGTCCCAGGATGTCCAAAACTTTGTAAGTCACTGAAGTAGTTTTGTTTGGTAGGCTCTGAATGCATTTTTTTTGTTTGTTTTTTTTTTTTGTCCATATCCTCATCGCGTCGATGTGCAGCTGGCTGTGTCATACCCACTCCTGGACAGGTCTTTTGTAGTACACAACATTCTGCTGCACCTCTTTGTTTTTAAACTGGAAGATCGTGTACACCAAGACAAGGATACACAGAGACAAAATGCAAGGGATCACAACTGCAATTGCATTTACAGTGCTAGGCACATCATTTATTGTCACCATAATATCCACATCGTCGTGGGGGAGGCGTCTGTCTTTGCTTCGCTCGACATCCTTCTGGTTGCAGCCCATCCAGTCTTTGAGGATTGACCTGGGGTAGCCTGGCTCCACGTTCAGCCTCTGGTTATCAAACTTCCAATACTCCTTCCCCTTGTAGAAGTAGGTATAAACTAGGAAACAAAACAGAACAGTTCTCACCAAACCATTTCCAACTGATCAAACTGCATGCATGAGGGTGTGCAGAGAGCATGAAAGGCTGCAAGGTGGCAGCTCTCATGCCAACAGCACACACATCCCAAAACAAGGAAAATGTGCAGGCATAGTTGGAGCTTGATTAAAAGCTGAAACCCCAACCTTGGCTTGCAGGTGCCATGCTGTCCACAGAGCACCACTCCCCTGGGCCAAGACAAGCTGCTCACTTTCCCCATCTTAAAGTGTTCTGCACTGATTTGTTTTCCTTTTTGTTTGTTTCTTTGTCTGTTTGTTTGCTTGGTGTTGTTTTTTGTTGTTGTTTGTTTGTTTCAAACTAAAACATCTGTAAATATGCACTGGTCATTACCAAGCTATTAGCAGTCTTCAGAATGAGGGTGCCTGGCTGTGATAGTGCTGTGATGGATACTTGGGTTTCTGTTCTCATTCTGAAAGACCAAATGCCAAATAAAACCAGTCCTCTAAACAGCAGAATCTGGAAGAGTTGGGTGTTGTTGAGAAACTGTCTCGTCCTGCTGCTAGTAACAAGCAGATGGTTTACACTACTTGTTGTCTCAAGTACCTCTCATCTCCCCAAGGAACTCCAAGATTCCTCCCCTAATCACTCTTCCATGATTAGTGAAAAAGAAAACTTCACACCACAGAGAGAAATGTACTGGAGGAAACCTATGGAAGTCCAAACCCATGCTCAGGGCCTGGCTAACTTCAAAGTACATCATGCAGGCTGGAGACAGCAAGTGAGCTAGCTACAGATAACAGACCAGAGAAAAATGTAGCTCATAATGACGGCCCAAAAAAACTTAGGTGGGGACTGCTGAGGAAGTAAAATCAGGAAAAAAAGTCCCTTTCCCATCCCAAAGAACTGCCTGTGGTTTAGCAGCTAAGAGGCTGCCTGGGTTGGGATAAGGGAAGAATCTGACTGCCTGTACTCACAGGTGTCAGTGTGACCTCGGGCTGCCTGACACTTGAATCCTACCTCACCAAAAACACCCAACACACCCCAAATCCAGCAACCCAACTCCCAAGCTAGACAAGCCGTTATCCACGTAATTTGTAAAACGACTGCAGATACATACAGCCCTCTTTGCTGATAAAAGCTCCTTGTGGAGCCTGAGGGATTCCTCTCCACACAGTGATGGGCTTTGGGTATCCTGGGTCCGTCGCCCTCTTGTCCTCGTTGTACCTCCAGTACCTGTCTCCTTTGAAGAAGTAGGTCTTGCCTACAGGCTCCCAGCGCAGAGCCGTGTCGATGCCTTCCCGGGGCAGGCAGTTCCCCAGCTCCACGAGACTGTGTGGGTATCCTGGCTCTGCTGTCACTTCCTTGAAAACCCAGTATTTATCTCCTAGAGTTGAACGGGGATATGGGCAATGAATGAACGTGCAGAATTTGTAGTTAAAGCAATACAAATGTGAAACAGCCACCACGAAGCACAGCATGGTGGAGATTAACTGTGCTGTATTAACGTGAAAGTTTCTCCTTGCAATTTTAGACCTGAAACCTCTCAATTTCATTTGGTGCTCCTTAGCTCTTGGTTTGGAAAGTTAGACAACTCTTTCCCATTCATCTTCTCTAGGCCAGTCTTCATTTAAAAGATTTCTCTCACATCCTGCCTTTGTCAGCCCTCCTTCAGGCTGAGGAGCTCTAGGATATTTAATTGTTCTCTGTAGGAAGGCCAGTCCATTTCCATTGCCTTTCTCAGAGCCTTCTCTAGTTTTAAAATGTTTTATTGAGCTGAAGGTCTGAAGCTGTGTGCAATAATTCAGAACATGTTTTTGTACAGGAGCATGGCAATGCTTTTCTGACTTACAACCTGTTTTCACGGACAGATCACCTTCAGAAACTATCACAGTGAAAGGAGCTGCTGTGGGCTCCACATAAGGATAGGCATTTTGTTTCTTTAGGGAAAACACCCCTAACACGTCTTCCCAGCACCTCAGAAAAGATGTGAGCACATGAAACAGCAGAAGCTCACGCTGCACTGGCTGCAGCAAACAGCAGTGTGTCTCCCTTAGACCAAAGCAAGGACAGGGACCAAAACTGCTCACCTAAACGCCACCACACGCTCTGTAAGTCAACACCCATATTGATGCCTCACCTGCAACATTCTGTTACAGATGGTCAGTGGGCACTGGCTGGAATTCAAGGTATCCCTCAAGGATGCTGGCTACGTTCTTCCCCAAATCTCTCCAAGCTTCTCTGACCAGGGCACCAAACCTTCATCCCTGTCACAAAATGTGGTTTCTGGTAGTCCTGGATCTGGAAAGGCTCTAACACTGTGCCATAACATATCCAAGGAGACAGCCAGGAGCCTCAGCTCCTGCTCTTCAGGGAACATCTCTCTTGTCATCAGATGGAAGCCAACATCCACTGAACCACATTAGTTCTGCAGAGTTTCCTGGCAAGGCTAACCCACACTAAGGAATATTTTAAGGACTGGCTATCACACCGGAAGGCAGAAAGCAAAGGAGGACATTTATATATGGCTCAGCTGTTAGTACAACCAAAACCCATTAGCAAAAATAAAGAATGTGTAAGAAAAGGCCAGGTCCGTGCTAACAGCCTCTCTTTTCAGTGTATTATTATACCACCTACCTTCTTACCAGACTATAAGATTATGAGGGATGTTGCCACAGCAACCATCTTTGCTAGTGTTGCAAGGAGGAGAAAAGGAGCCCTGCATGACTTAGCTGGCATGGCAAATGGTCACCCAGCCACTTCTGCAAGCATACACAGATTTTTTTTAAGGCTGCAAGAGGTCTCATGGCTGAACTTTGCAACCCAAGCTGCAGCTGACTTGCATAATTCCTTTTATAGCAGGAGAGCATCTGAACATAACAGCACAAGAGCTAGCAGCAAAACCTCAAGAGGCTGTGCAGCACCAGTGCCCTGCGCTGCTCCACAGCACTCCACACCTGACATACAAGCAGAGAGGCTGCTTCTGCTGTGTAGCAACACATCTTTTCTGTCTTTTGATGAAGCTGGTGACTGGGTTAGTGGCTTGGGAAACACTGGTTGCTTGAAATGCCCTCCTTGGAAGGATCCAGTGAACCTGTCCTCACCACTTTAATGCTGTGGAAGTGTGAGGCAAGGCAGGTGTGGTAGGCTCGTACTGCAATATACTGTACCTTTGAAGAAAACAAATTTTCCATCAGATCTCTCGTAGGCTGCATCAATCTTTGCAGGGAGCCCTTTCCAGAACTGCTCAATTTGCATGGGATATCCCTCCTGCACCCGGTTGTTGCGCAGACGCCAGAACCAGCGATCCTGAGAAAACCAGAAAGCTCTTCAGACTGACTGTTTTTAGCCTGCAGTCACATCAGGCTGCACAGCCAGCAGCTAACATTACTAATTCTTGTCTAAGCCTGTAATCAACAAAGAAAGAAGTCCTGGTTTGTTGGTTGTGCTGCCCAACACCTTTTCCAGTGCAGGAAGCATTTAGTGGGGCAGACAGCAGCCAAAGGGGCAAGAAGTTCACAAGTGGAGATCCTCAGGGGTCAGTACTGGGGTCTGCCCTGTTCAATAACTTTAATGAATGATCTGCATGAGATCACTGAGTGCAACCTCAGTAAGATTGCAGATGACACCAAGTTGGCAGGAAGTGTTGACCTGCCTGGAGGTAGGAAGGCCCTACAGAGAGCCTTCTCCAAAATAGTGGTCAGGTGCTGGAATGGGCTGCCCAGGGAGATGGCTGAGTCACTGCCCTGGAGGAGCTGAAGAACTGTTTAGAAGCTGTACTGAGGGACACAGGTTAGTGGAGAAACGTTGGTTTTAGGATGATTTTGGATGTCTTTTCCAGCTTCAGCGATTCTATCAATCTCTGATTCCAAGTTGATTACTGGGACTCTGACAAAGGGTGGAAAGAACGAGAGGAATGAGGAGCAGGGAGAGGGAAGTCTACAGCCCTAAGTGTTACAAGCTCATTTGTGAGTGACCTCTGTGTGTCTCTTGCTGAGATGTCACACTTGTACAGCTGGTGTTCAACTCCTTGACCTGGGGACAGCCATTCAGCACTTCCACGTGTGATGCTGTGAGGTTCCCACAATCATGAGTTATTACATACCCCTTTAGATATGAGATCATCAGTTAAAGCTGTAGCGAACGCTCAAGAAAGAGCAAGAGGATAACCTGGTTCAAGTGTTTTCTGTGGCTGATGTGTTTGTCCACTTGATGACCTTGCACATCTATCCCTCTCCACATTCACAGCCAGGGGGCAGAGTGAAAGCTGTGAGTGGGACCATGTTTTTGAGATTAGAAGTGTTCTAACATAGGTTACTGACCAAAGCCTATCCTTCCCTGGCTGCAACTTGTGACTAAGGTTGATACAAACTCCCCAAGAGCTTCAAGTACAATGAAACCCAGGGTTTGGTGTGTGCCATCTCGGAGGCCATGAGGCTCAGTGCCTGCTCTGTTACTAACATTGCCTTCTTGCTTTACAGGTGGCTCCCTTCTCAGCTTGGTGATGTCTAAATTCTCTGCCAATGCTTCCAGTTAACTTTCTGATGAACAGGCTGCCTTGGAATTCTGTTTAGCTTGAAAATCCCAACAGACACAGTTTCTAAATACTACAAAACCAATCTGCTTACACTTCCCTCTAATGTTACTCATTTCTCAGCCTCAGAGCTTCATTCAGGAACATGACAAACGTGACCCTAACTCCCTTATACATCTACTTGTCTTTTCCAGGAACAAAGCTAAAGAAAACTTCATGAATAAGCATAACTTTTAGTACCTTGAAAACAAACATTTCTCCTCTAAAGAGAGCCACGGTGTTAAAATTGCCATCGCAGATGTTTGGTTTTGTGCCAGGAGGAGATGGCCTGTCACCTAGAGGAGGACTGGGAGGTCTAGGCTGTCTCTCATGTTTTCTCTCCGAAGTGGAATGAATTCTGCGAACAGGAAGAGTCGGTAAAGGCCTGGTTGGCTCCAGAGGCTCAATAGGAGGACCTAGAAATGAAAAGAAAAGTGTTCAGCAAAGTCACAATTTTGGATTTCCAATGCTTCCCTCAGGTTTTAAACAGATTGGATGAATAGCGTTGTGAGGAATTTCTATGTTCTTCATGAACTACCTACAACTAAGAGCTCGCTCCCTAAAAACAAGCAGCACAACAAGATGCATCCACACATGAAGGATGTCCCAAAACAGGCGAGGGATAAGAACTGCAGAAAAGCCAGTATGTTTTCATAGGTCCTTCCAAGGAGGCTGCAGACAAAACAAGAAGGATGCACACTAATCACACTCCCAGCTGAAATGAAAGATAATTGCCACTGAATACAGACATTTATTAGCCTACTGGAAAAACAACAACAAGGTCAGAGTGCAAAAAAACTGCTGCAATGTAAGGGAAACTGCAGTATTAGCACGCTGGACAATGCTGATCCTCACAAAAGGAGTTACCCTGTTGTTCGTGACTGTCTTGTTCAGAGAAGGAATCTACTAGTAAGGATTATGATAGCCACGGGGGCTGTACGCCCATGGGATCAGAAGAGGAGATCTGCAAACAAACATTCTGAACTACAGCACTTAAAATGACGGTTGAGCACTCAGCCCCCTGTGTCAACTTAGCCCCTAAATGTTCCCTTTTCGAAAGGTTCCTATAAAGAACAAATACTTAACATGCCTCAGAAGGGTGACTGAGCCACTGAAAGTCATCGCAGATGGTGACAAAGACATCATCAAAAAAATCATCACATTTAATTTTTACGAGGTCCTACCAAGAACTGTGCCTACAAGGTTCACGATTGGTAAGTTCAGAGTGCACCACTCTGATAGCTCAGACTAACTTCTGCATAATCAGGCCAGAAACCTTCAGATGCAAATCCTCTGACAAATCTAGAGTTTCTGTTACAGATGCAGCGCATTTTCCAGAAAGAGACATCCAGCTTGGGCCTGAAGCCTTCAGCAGGAACTCCTCTGTAACGCACAGCAATCTGCTCCAGTAATTAAGCCCTGGCGCCCTGAAGGCTGCGCCTTACCCAGTCTCTGAGTTTGTGCAGGTTCAGATTCAGCATTTTCTCCATTTCCTATTTCTAGTGGCTCATCGTTTAAATATTAATAGGTCTTGATACAGAAGAACCTCAAATTCCCCTTAACAAACTAAACAGACTAATTACTTCTGTTGCTGCAATGTCTTTCGGTTTTGACATCCTGAGACTTACAGCTGCTTTATAAAGAGTTTCATAAGGATCTCTATACTTCCACAAAGTGACATGTCCTTATCCTATGACATCTATTTTTATTAGCAACTATCTTGATTTTCATCCCACAACTTTGATGAATGAGTCTGTAACAATCAGAAAAATCAACACAACGGAATGGCGATACAAGAGGTGCAATAACAAAGGGACTAACAAAACAGAAAGGTGCTATAAGGGAAGGAAAAAGAACTGCTCACCTGTCTCAGAAGTTCTAGGCTCACAGGTAAAAACCCCACAAAGGAGGGATCTCCCAAAAGAGATCCTTCCCCCATGGCTGTCAGCCCTCAAATGAGATCTGAGAGGTGCAGCCAGGCTCAAACCCTTCTGGTTCCAAAGCTGAACTGCCTTCACCTGTGCTCCCAGGGCTGACCAGGTCCTTTCCCCAGGTGATCAACCAGTGGTTCAGCCTGGAACTCAACAGTTCCCATATAAATATTTGAGGTGAGGATTCTCTGTTGACAGTTACCCTTGGAAAGGTGCCAGCTAATTTGTCTACATTAATTGAAGGAAAAATGACACTGTTACCACGTATTTCTCATCTACCTCTGCCCTTAGCTTGTCGGTGCCCAGTACCTCAGCAGGCCATAAAGTTTTTTTAATCAATTTCCCACACTGTGACACTGCTGTTGCTAATTTCCCCACTGCTGTTGTGAATTTCCCCAAATATTACACAGCAAGGATTTCCAGGAGCTGCCCATCATAGAAGCCAGCAGGGTTAGAGCCCCTGGTTAGCTGATCAGTATGGGAGCATCTACACTCGTGCTTTGGTTGAGGTAGGAGTGTGCCTTTGAAGAGAATCTCTCAACCAATTGCAATTTCTGTGCTGAGGTTCTCATCAAAACGCAAGAAATACCTTCCTTTTCTGTGAAACTAAACTTGAAAATGCATTTCTGGAGCACATCTAGTACAAGGCAGATGCAAATAGGCATCACAGGGAAAGGCTAAAAGTAATCCATAGTTCTGCCTTCTACCAAATACATACAGAGTAAGAGACAAGTTCTCAGAACTCTATTTACCTAATGCCATCCCCAAATACCCCTGCATCTACAGACATGCTACTAGTAATCTTGCTCTCTGCCCCAGATGTAAACAGCCATAGGCAACACACTGCCATGCATAGCACGTGCAGCAGCATCTCCTCCAACAAGCCACCCTCCAGCTGGCACTTCTGATTCAGGCTGAGAGCTGGTGGAGGCAGGACTGAGTTGGTACAGCAGGACAAGCTGCAGAGGAAGGACTGGAACGTGGAATGAGGCCCCATGCTGATCTCACTCACTGAAAGCCAGGGCTCTGGTTTGTTCAGCTGTGTGATGGGAGCGTGGTCTTCAGCTCCTGCTTTGGCAAATTAAAAGGGGCAGAAAATTGGACGCCTGTATGGCTGCCAAATTGGAAGCCTGTGCAGCTGCCAGAACTGTTATAAAATCTCCACTGCATGTTCTATATGATGAGATTCCTATGCCAGCACACCACTGCAAAGTTCACCTTTCTAAATGAGATTGCAGCATGTTGCTGCAACAGAACAACAGAGGCACAGTTCTTTGTTCTCCAATTTGCAAGAGGCTAACAGTGCCGTGCACTGACCTACACAAAGGTGCATTTCTTGTTGCCACGTATAGATCTGAAAAAAACTTATTTGGTGTGAATTTGACACGGTGGAATGTTTTCATGAGACAGCTATTGGGCAGCCCGTGGAAGCCCACCAGCAGTTTCAGCACAAAGTCTACACCTGGGATAGATCCTTGTACTGTGTGAAGCAGCTAGAAGCAAATTCCCAACATGGGAGCAGGAATTGCTTCCTGGAGCACTGCTGCCTTTAAAAAGGGTGAGATGAGCAGCAATTTGCAATGCAGAGAGGAACACCTGCTGTCAGAGGGAGTTGTCTGGGAGGGAACCAAGAAGTCGCTGTGTTATGTGCGTGTGTGATGTAATTCACAGTGCCTGCTGGAAGGACCCACATAGAAAGGGAGCGACAACCAAGTCCAGGCCATTCTGCTTTTTATACACAGCAAACAGACAAGGACTGAAACTGCATCACTGGAAGTAATAAGATTCATTAATTAAAGGTGTGGTTTCTTAAAGGCGAATAAATCTGGTTAAGAGGGAGAAAATAGCAAAAAACAAAGCAGGCTCATTTCAGATGAGTATCTTCACCTTGTTAGAACAGCTCAACTATTATGGAAGGATGGGTAAGAAAATAGGTTAACACAACCAGAGTCTGGGAAACTGCAGAATGAAGCAATCTGGGAGTGGGTTCTCTTGGTTCAGCGATGGCCAAGGGAGAGGCAGAGAGGAACAAGACAGGGCAGTGCAGAAGTACTGGGGTAAATTGCCCAAAGATGCTGTGGACACTCCAGCCTTGGAGACTTTCCAGGCTTAGCCAAAAAAAGCCATGACAGGTGGCAAGCAATGCTCGCAACAGTGCTACTGTGGGTGACAGTTTTCACTAGAGACTCCAGAAATCCCTTCCAACCCAAATGCTTCTACCATCAAAAGACTGACAGCGTAAGCGACAGGGGGAACAGAACAGCTTTATTTCCAGAGCAGGGACAGAAACATGCACAGTGTGTGGGGACAAGGGGCTGCTCAGGGGAAAGGAGCTGCGTGCTCCTTGTGAGCAGGGGATACCCACTGCTGGACACCCGCCTGCTGTGTTTGTGACTGCGGCCAGTACCATCTTGTTTCACAGTCACAGCACCAGGAAGGAATAAGCAGCCGTCTCGTATCATCTGCTATGTAGCATGTATCAGTATATCATTCCTGCTGCAACTAAGCTAGTTTTTGGATATATTTAATATTAATAAGATGAAAAGCCAGAAGTGAAAGACTCATTGCAATCCTTACTAAAACTGTTCCAGTCAAAAGACACTGCAGGAATTAAAAGTACTGCCCTTCATTTACACTCTGGGTTCACGGAACTGGAAATGGTTAACCTTCCCCAGTGAAATCTAAAGGCCATTCTTGTAGTTTGGTTTTCTGAGCAGGTGCCTGGCCTTGATCCACAACCAAATCCAGAGATGTGAGCACAGACTGTTCCCACTTCAAGGCTTCCAAGCAACTTCAAGGCACCAAGCCCAGGGGTGCCATCTTCAGGCTTTGGTGCTCTTCTCCCCAACAAGAGATTGGATGAATGAGATGCCCCACACAGATGCTTCAAAGGCAGCAATCTGGAGCACAAAAATGTGGCTGAGGGAGAGCATGGCTTGAAGACCATCACGTGGGGTTGAGAATCTCCACAGGGAGCTTTTTCTGTTACACTGCGGGCTCAATTTCACAAGGGAGGACCACTCATTACAGCCAGCCCTACCCACAGTGCAGGACAGCAGTCGCAGTCTCTCTAAGGCTTACGCACCCAGAGTCACAGACTTCAGTAGAGATGAGGAAAGTTAAAATAGCACCTACAAGCCTTAAAGGCTTTAATTAATTCTAGGATGCCACTGAAATAGAATGGAGGAGACTTGTGAGGGAGACACAGTTGTTGCAGACTGAGGTCTGGAAGTTGAAAGTCAGCAACGATGTTACTGGACCAACAAGCTGAGCTGGGTCACCAAATGCTTTGATTCCTTGCAATGGCCAAACTAGCTGTGGGCATTGCTCTGAAGGAGACAGCCAGGCTTCCCACACATTTTGCAGGTGGTACTGCAAATCGCTGGGATGCAGACTCCATCATTTCACTTACAATGCTGCTCTTACTGTCTTTCCTTGTGAACAATGGCTTCTTCCTTGCTGTTTTTCACTTCTCTTCTTGACCTTACGCATTCTGGGCTCCTGATAAATACTGACTGCAGCCTTGCCTCCTGTTTGTAGTTACACACATTGCATTTTTATTTTTAATTGCTGCCTTCACTTTGTCACTGAGTGTGGGTTTAAGGATAAAAGTGTGGAAGATAATCCTTTGTGCAAGACAGTTCTACAGTTGGGCACACACAAAGAGCAGAGAAGTCCATATACAACATTGAAACCCATGGCTCCAAGTGCCAGCAGGAACAATTTGCTCTGCAGTTAGGGGGAAGAAAAACAGCAGCAAAGCCTGCTCACTGCTTAATAAAGATGCTCTCTTGTAAACCTGAGCCACTTTAGAACCCAATCTGGTACAAAACAAGGATGAATAGACCCTACAGAGTTTGCCAAGCATTGCTATTATGTTATTGTCATGACAGTAACCTAACTAATTCGAAACAGATGGCTGAAGGCAGAGCTTAACAGCTTTAACAGCAGCAGAGATGACTGTGAATGAGTTAGTTAGGATACACTGGCACCTTGCTATTCATTACAGAACCTGATGATGCCCACCTCGCCATCACTAACCAGGCAGTATCACACACACATCACAGCCTCTATCAACAGATCTCCGAGCAACCTCATTGAGAGAAAATTAAGTGAGAGGCTTTAGCACAGGTCTGCAACGGGTCTGATCCCATCACCTAGCTGTTGTGTGTGACTGCACAAGGGGCAGGGCCCTCCCTGGGGACTGAGCCCAGGGCCACTAACATGCAGGAAGCAGGTAGGAGCCCCCTGCAGCTGCACTCTGTGATCTGGAGGGAGGCACCTGGCTGGAGCTTTACACTGTGTGGAGAAGAAGACTTTCTTCCTCTCTAGCACAATCAAGGCAAAAAAATGTCAGAAAGCTTTGGGGTCACAGCAGATCACCTTCGGAGTGTGACTTCCGCCACTGGCACTTAGCCTCCTCCCTTCATGCTTCCTCTGTCGCAGACCATCTGAATACCAAGGTGACCTGTGAAGATAACACAGAGAGAGGAGGCATTTAGGAGCCACTGTGTCGATAGTTGAGGACAAAATATAAGTGTACTGTCCTCCCGGCTATTGACAGAGTGTTCCCTCAACTGCACTGCACCTCCTGGAGGGATCCTGGAGGATTGGTGCCACCAGGGCCCACTGTGTGTGAGCCTGCCAGCACCAAGCACGGCCTTTGTTTCAGGTCAGCTCTACCTGCAAACAAAGGGCTTTCCTGATATTCACCCCAAGAATAAGATTACTACAGGCAGGCTTTGGAATAAAATACAGGGTGCTTGCGGAATAAAACACTGAGCTGAGTGTTTCTGCAGGGCTGTGGCAGCTGTCTGCATTCATGGGAGGAGCTGCTCAGGCACAAAGCAAAACGTGTGATCCACAGGAGCCAGGAAATAAGAGAAATTTGATGGGATGCTCTGACCCCAAAGCAGTGGAGAGAGGTCCCTGGTCCTACTAAACCAGCTAGCTGCCACCAAAACACCTCAGGGACAAGGACAGTCCCCCAGTTCAGCTCAGCACTCACTCCACTGTTCCAGCACCCACAGTGTAGCCAGCATCAGGGCAATGGGGTCCTTGTGAGCATCACAAAGACAGGAAGGCTTTCAGAGGTGTTCCTCTGAATGACCAACTGCCACCCAGGTAACAGAGCATTCATCTGGAAGACAGAAGTCCAGGGCTGAAGTTATTGCTGTAAGCAAAAGAAGTGCTCTCCTGTGCTCTGTAACAAGGTGATTCACCCTGCAATTGGGTTCTCTGCTTTGGGGGTAAGAAAACTGTGTCAAAAATTGGCAAACTGATCTTAGGCAGAAGGAGGAGGAGAATTTAGGGCTCTGCAGGATGCTCCAACTATGGTGCCCAGATTCAGCTCTGGAAAAAAAACTTGAAGCAGCCTGACATTTGCTCCACTGCAAAGCTGAGGGTTATTTAAAAAAAAAAAAAAAAACAAAAACAACTTGAAAAGACCTTCAGGGTGAGAGAAACATTTAAAGCCCAGACATATTCATAAAGCAGAGCTCTTGCTTTAGCTAAGGAGCACTGTCAGTTCCTCCAGAAGGCAGCTGATGGCCATAGGCCAGCTCCCTCCTCTCACAACCAAGGCAGATCCAAAGTTGATGCGGTCATGAGCAAGTCCTTGCCTCATGGCAGAGACCTCTGTGTGCCAGGTGGACCTCAGACACTGCACAGGGGACAGGCAGATAACTCCCTGCCAGCATTTTGGAACAGGAATGGAGACCTGGTGTGAAGCAGGTAAGACTCAGTAGGTGCACCAGAGGAAGAATCTGGTATTTCCTTCCGGTGTCAACAGAGTCACTGGAAAGGAGAAATGTGCACATATAGGGATGCAACACAGCAAAGGAGCCTGGTCTCTCTGCAGCATGCCAGAGATGTGGTACCAGGGCCTATCCCTGCCATGTGCTTCCTCCTGTCCTCCTATGAGCACAGCACTGTGTGGCATAGATCTAAAAGTTCCAGATCTGAGAGCTTCCCTGAACACTCTGTGCTGTTCCAGGGATGTTGGCAGAATGTGTGTGTGGCTGGAGAAGGGCCGATGGGTGGTGTAGGAGGCCCAAAAATCCCCCCAGAGATGCTCATTTCAGTTACTTTGCTGCTGCTGCTACATAAGTACTGGAGAAGGACTGCTGGGAACTGCTTGTCTCTATTCTCTGCACTCAGTGAGCACAAGGAGACAGGATTAATCAGTCCATCCAAATAAGACAAAAGAAAACAAAAACCTAATTCCCCCCAGCAAAAGCAGCCTACTATATCTACCATTATGAGCCAGTCTTCCAGCACAGATAACACAGAGAGAATTAATGCTGTCAGCTCATCAGCTGTAAGTCTGAGTTCTTTTGTGACACAGTGAAAAAAAACATTCATCATCTTTGCTTTGAAAGACAATAGTATTGTCATTTTGCCAATGAGGTGAAAAGATGATAACAGCTTTCCAAAGGAAGACTGAAATGAGCATTTTAGAAACCTGTTCTGCTGCCTTCAGCACTAATACTTTAGAGATAACTGGCTATCTCAAACTGCAAACTCATTGGTGGCATCTGCATGGCCTTTGATGCCACTCATGCCCGTGCTGCTGGCAGTCCAGGGCTCACAGTCCTTTTGGATTTCTGGAAGTGTTCAAAGGCATGATCTTGGGCTCACTGCTAGCATGCAGCCCTGCTTCCAACTCACCTGGACCTTGCCACCTTCCCTGCTACTGCCCATCCACCTGCTCACCTAGCACAGAAACTCACCTTCTTTGCCCCTTTAAAGCAGAAGCTCTAGATGGGATGAGTAGCCACAGGGAGAATCACTCTGTCCTCAAGATCTGGGATCTCCCAGAGTAGGTACTTCAATTTTGCTTGTGAAGATTACCCTTCCAAGTTCTTTCTTCTGGTACTTGTTCTTCAGGAGACGAACATCCATCACAGTGCTGTAGAGGACTGTCATTAAACTACTCCTCTTTTGGCACAGGAGGTATGCTAGAGGCTTGCAAATCCATCAAGCAGAACATACTTCTCTATCTCACAATCACTAAAATCATTTTCTATAGATCAAGGTCTTGGTTATTACTCTATACCACTCCCACTTTCAGAGGGCATTATCATGAAACACTTCTAATACAAACACTTCTGATGGTTTACAAAGCAGGGTCACCACATGGAGCTTACAGCCTTTTGGCATCAAGTCTTTCTGCCATTTCATAAAAAGCTACCTCACACACACACGTACGTCATACAGATCTGGGATTGCTCTATGGGAAGCCATTGGGAAATGTGAGTGAAGCTGTGAAACCTGTGCTTGCAGCATAGGAGTAAAGGGGCCAGAAGAAGGTGCTATTTGCTCAGGATCTGCTGACACCCTGATCCTGGATGTCAGAGGTGGTACTGCCCAGCAGTGATTAATTTGTTCCTTGGACAGGGGCTGGTGGGATTTTCATTACCACCTTGGACCTCAGCCCTGATGGGATGCTGCACATGCACTGACTCGGAGCTCCTGGGCTAAAAGATGTGGAGGACTGAAATCCTTGAGGTATTCTCCAGGATTAACAATTTGGTCTATCTTTGAGCAGACAGAAAATCTTCCGTTAGTGAGCTTAAGCTTCAGAAAGCCCTTGAAAGTAATGGCCTGGCTCACCAGCTCTAGGTAGCCACGTGGATGTGAGTTTTCTCTGCACATCACGTTGACCACCCTGCTCTCCAGACACAGTGTCAGAAGAGTCACTTCTAACTATGAGAGCTACCTTACAGCCCATTACAAAAGGGTGCCTACAGCAAGACATGAAGAACAGAAGCAGCAGTGCTGAAAGAGGATCAGTTCAAGTTGTGCAACAACGCCATGGTTCAGTATGCTGCTTCTCTCTAACTGCACAGTAGCTGCATGCAGCCCTGACTTCAACACTAGGACAAATAAAAGAGGCAGAAAACCTAGCAGAATATCCAAGGGACCTACATTATAGTGTCATTTCCAGTTTAACTCCTTCTTGGCCATCCCACTCATAACATGGGCCCCTAAGTACAATGGGAGCTATCATTCTGAGAAAGACACAAGAGAACAGTTATGGTATTTCCCTTTTTTTTTTTTTTTGTCAAGGAACGTGCTAGAAGCACCTTTCAGAAGACAAAAATCCTGCTGACTTTTCTTATAGTTCACTCTTTGCCACACTTGGTGAGCTGCTGCCCCTTTCAACATTAGCTTGTAAGTCAGAGCAACATTTTAAACATCGACCTTACGCTAACACGACAAGGCACAAGCAAGATTTCACACCACCTGCTGTCTCTGTAGGTGAGTTTTGAAATACATCCAGCAGAAAATAACTTAGTCATGCAACAAATCATTAGATGACAGACTTAGACATATTGTTTCCCAAGGGATAAATGAAGATGCAACATAAAAACACATTTAAAGTGCAACATTGTCAAAGAAGACAAATCAGACTTAAATTTCAGTAGTGCCTCTGTTCTTTGATCTGCAAGTTCAGTGGAATGAAAATCTGTAGGTTTGAATTTGATTTTTAAAAAAAGGATGCTACATGCAAGGCAGTGCTTTATGACTTATTTTACATAGTATGTTCCAACATCATTCATATTGAGCATCATAGAAAATGTCAGGGCAGCAAATCAGGACATCCTGTTTTTTTGCTAGCTGCTTTGGTAGACAGCACCCTCAAAGCAAGACAAGGCAGACTGGTGTTGTGGAAATAAGGCACGTTCATGAAATGTTACTGCTATAGCTACAAGAAAGATATTTCAACAGGTCCTTCTCAGCCCTAAGGCACCCTGATGGAAGGATTTGTTCTCATATCTCCTGTTCCAGGAGAAATATAATCTGCATTTTCCATCTTTTCTCTGTGACCTTAGCAGAGAGATTCCAGAACCCTGTGCTGAGAGATGAAATCTCCACCTTGGGAAGCAAAGCTCCCTATGCAGAAGCTGTTACTTACTCTCCCTCCACAAGTAAGTCTCTCTACAACTACCAACACCATTCCTAGCCCACTCCAGTTCATAGGTCTCAGAGAGCAGCCTCACACGATTCTGTGACAGTCGACAAACTCATTCCTGATTCCAACCTGTACAGGTGGTAGTTCATTCACACCACTTTCTTCAAGCTGAGTTTAAATTTTAAGCATGTTATATTGCATAAGGAGAATCTTAACGTAGCTAGTGGCTAAAGTTTAATGTCAGCAGGTTGAGTAAGAAACAACTTGAAGTCTAGCGGTGCTGCTGGAAAGCTGTGAGCAGCACAGTGCTGAGCTCTCTGCTCTGTTCCAGCTATGCACAAGCTACTATGCAGCTCTCTTAGAAACTGTCAGCCCATGAGGACATGAATGAGCCTTAATGGCCCTTACCAGCCTCTCCGGGACCTCCAGGCCCACCCTGTCCATGGGCCCAGAAGACATTTCAGCTCAGCCCTGGAGTTTGGGTCCCTGCCTAGGCAGTGCTGACATTGGCTTGAACCACAATCATGGAAGAAATACATTTGTCAGTTCCTCATCTGTTCCCTTTGCAAAAAGGTATCTGGAAATAGAGAAGCCAGTCATATTTTCTCAACTGTATTTTCACTGTCAGCATGTATTCTTTTTTCTTTCTAATTCACAGGAAATAAATCAGCATTTCAAAATAGAAACAGCGTAGTGACATTCTATGAGCTTTCTTAAATGAAAGCGTGGGTATTTAATGAAGCTTTAATGCTTCCTACCCCAGCACTTAATTTCAAAACCATCCAGAGTCTCTGCAATCCAGGTTTCTTGAGTACATACATACTGAGTGAAATAAAGCATAATTAAATAATACTGCATGACAGTTGCCAAACAACTTTATCCATTAATGAACAATGAAAAGAAATCTTCAGTTGTGCTAACGAAAAGAGCCAGTCCTCCTGGGTGTACTTCAGGCCATCTTATTTTAAATGCTGGATCTCACCTTGATATCTGCCTTCCAGTTTGGGTGAACTACAGTCATATAAATGCCTCTTTTTGAATTTTTTCCCATTACCTAGGCAAGAGTTAGTGAAAATAGCCCAGATGGAGATGCCTGTTCTTTGGATATGTCAGTATGCCTATGAATCTCATTCCAGTCACCAAAATAACAGACTACAACAATCAGCATACAGTTCAGACCTCTGAAGTCTCCCCGTGCTTCTTTAGTTTTATGGGTTTTGGCACAAATTCCATCAGCAGTAATTTAAAATTTACTGGCAGATTATTGCTGCAAAAGCTGACTAGTATTGGATCTGTCACTGATTCCAGCAGCAATCCCTTAGAAACACCACCGTTCTGTGATGATTTTCCACTGACAACCATCTTATCAACATTTAATTCCTATAATATTTGCTCTAATGGTACTGGGAGCTAACTCCAGGTGGATACAGCTGTGAATATCATCTAGCTACATAGCTAGCTAGCAGCTAGCCACAAGTATCATATAGCCTATCTGTCAAACTTGCTCTTTTCGCAAAAAAGGAAATCAGGCATGTTTGACAAAACATTTTCTACAGACTACCATGCACAGTATCAGATCAGACCTCCCAGCCTCCATTAGCATCTCCTAGCTCAGCCTGCCACTTTGACTGTGGCTTCCCAAACCCATCTCTCCCACTGCTCCCAGTCTCCTTCAGTCAACCACTCCGAAGATTCCTGTCCTCAAGCCCTGATATCCACCATTCCATCAGATGGTGCCATATCATTCCCAGCCCTTGATCTTCTCCTGTAATCCCTCCATCTCCTCTCTTTCTCTGACCTGTATATTTGTGGCACAACAGTGTTTTCATTTAAGCCAAAAATTAAACAAAGTGCTCCCTAAGCAGATCCAAGCTTCTTTTACCCACCCCCGTATATGGAGAAAAAGAACATGAGAGCATAAGTACTTATTACTTTCCTTAATATGCCAGGTTCCTCACATTCTTCCCTTCCATTTGCACTGGCTGTTCCAACTGGCTGAATTGCACTGTCCAGCAGTCCTTGATATTGGGGACAGTGAGGGATGGAGCAGCAGTGAGATCACACACGTCTGGTTATCCTCACCTGCACAACGATACTGCAACTGCAACAACTGATATTTGGCTGTGGATCGAGGGCTTTTTAACAGTTCCCAGTCAGCTACTGCAGGAAATCCATCCGACTGTAATTATTTTAGGTGCTACCTGTCTGTGGTTGTAAAATACTCGCTGCACTTGGGCACAGTGTAAACAGATGAGTGAATATTGTTGCTCACCATAGATTTTCTGAATTCCTTGGAGGTCATCCTGGGGCAGTTTGAAGTTGTGTGTTTCCATGTACTGGTAGAAAGGAGCCATGATTGCGCTGGGATCATTGGAGTGTTCCAGACCCAGGGCATGTCCCAGCTCATGGACTGCAACCAGAAAGAGATCATTCCCTGTGGAAGGAAGGCACAACTGGGTTAATATGCAGCCAGAACCTGACACAATAACTGATCAATAGCGCAAGAAGTAACTGCTTCATGATCCTAATGCACAGCGTGTCATGTGCCAGTGTCAGCTGAGGGACAGGGCTTCAGTCCTGAAAGCTTGGGTAGCCTTTACAGTCGTTACACAATGGGCAGGAGGTGCCTAGCTGATGGCCAGGTGGAGATCCATTAGACCAGTTAAAACAGGTGAATGCCTGGAGTGAAAGTCTGTAGTGTCTTTTGCAGAAAAGAAAATGGCCAGCAGGCTCCTTGGATACCACAGGCTCCACACCCCAGTGCTGCTAACAAAGGTGAGAGCATTGCCAATCTCCCAGTCAACAATGGTGTATAGAGGAGACTCTACCTCATTCCAGGTCCCCCAGTGACATCCTCTGGTCTGACCTGGACCACCAAATCCTAGGGGTGAGCAGCAGTGCACCAGCCAGGCTTACAAAGGCAGGAGCTGGGACACAGACAACTAGGGCTAACACACCACAACACACTTGTGATATCAGGAACAGCATCATCGCCCCCAGCACAGGCTCCTCAACATGCTTTTACTTTGCTAAACTCCTGGCACTGCCAAGTCAGTGGGAGGAGCTCATATAACACAGCCCTATAGGACACTACGTGCCACTATCACAGACATACACTCCTCTTCAGCCCCATGGACCTGGGGCCCCAACCGCCTTGATCTAGAGTGGTCCTTGGATGCTTTACATCTTGAGGGCATCTTGACATGGAAGGTGACACAGGCAATGCTTCTGTGAAGGGTGAAGACACAGACAACAAGCCCAGATTTAATAATTGCTCCAAGCCAATAAAATGAGCACTCAGTCCTCCCTAAATGGATCTTATCAGTTTGGTGGGGTTTTTTGACAAGACACAAAACAAGAGCAAAAAACTGGCAACCAGGCACAGGAGGACACGGCAGCATCCACTTAGCAGCATGTCCAACTGCACTTCTGCATCTTCAAACCACCCGAGTTAGAGCAACAGACTTCAGTTTTGTGTACATGGCTGAGGTGTCCTTGGGACAGGAGTCTCAACAGGGATTCAAGTTTAAGAAAGATGGTCATGTAGAATCAGAAGCCTGCAAGTCTTTAGAGCAGGGTACTTTGCCAGCATCTCAAGACATTCTTGCCAAAAGCCAGTAATAAACGGTACTTAACTGGTCATATTTATCACACCAACATGGTTGTACCATCAAAACATCTGAGTTGGAAAGAATATGCATGACATGTAAAAATACACATTTCAAGTAAGTATTCAAATACATCTGTTCAAATAGAACTATCTGAAGAAATAGATGGGTTAAAATCTAGCCATGCATGTATTTTAAACACCAGAATTTCTGTAATCTGGAAATCCAAATGGAGACTTGCTTTTCTTCCTCTATTGCTGGAAAATCTGATGTGTACTGAACTAGTCAGTAGAATATTCAATTTGTTAGTGTAAAATGCATTTAGTGGTTACATGGTGAAGCTTGGACCAATCGCTTTCCGTAGGTTTTGAAATATATCCAAGCATAGAAGATGCACTCAATTTTCAAAAGCAATTCAAAGACTCAACACCATGTTAGCAACTGGACTTTGTTTCCTGTAGCACTTTAATGCTCACGAAAGCACAAATTTTCACTGCCACAACAACTCACACACAGGAGTCCAACTAAAAGCCACTCCATACTGACTTTAAGGAGAAAAGGGCTGTGCCCACGCTAAGTGGTTGGAGACTTTCTCCCCTCACCAGTTTGGTGGCATTCTCTTCCTTGCTGAAGTATTTGAAGAGTTTTTGTACTGACAGCATGTCTACAATTTGTAACTCTGCAAGTTTGCATACAGGTCTACCTGAATCACTTGCCTCTCCATAGGCTGTACTAAGCTTTACCAGGAGCACAATATCTGACACTATCTTCATTTAAAGTAGGTTTAAATAATCTTCCATCACTTCTTTCTGCCCCAAACAAGTAACAGCCCATTCTACAGCTGGAAAGCAGAACTACACAAACTCATTCCAGGTCGAGGCTGGAAGTAATTACTGGAGATTGCCTAGTCCAACCCCTCTGTCCAAGCAGGGCCAAGTAAAGCAGGTTGTTCACGTCTGTACCAGTTTAGGTTTCTTGTACCAAAAAGCCCAAAACTGGACACAACACTCTATACACGCCCTCACTGCTGCTGAGTAAGAGGAAGGATCACCTTCCCTGACCTGTTGGCTTTTCCTAATGCAGCCTGATGCTGTTGGCCTGTCATACCCCTGGCTCACATGCCCACCAGGACTCCCAGATCCTTCCTGCAAAGCTACTTTCCACTCTGTTGCCCTCTCAGATGTGCACAGTGTTATTTCTCCCTCTGTACAGAACTTTGCATTTGTCTTTCCTCAATTTAATGAGGTTGCTGTCAGCCCACTTGTCCAGCATGTTGATGTTCCCCTGATGACAACGCTGCCATTTGGTGCATCAACCACTCTCAAACTGAGCATCATCTGCAAACCTGCAGAAGTTCTCTTTACTGTAAAAGGCTGGGAGTTTCACAGCATGAAATGCAACATATTGCTCATTTTCCTTTTCAAATTGTTGGCTATGATCTCTGAAAAGAAAATATCAACATATAAATCCATTGCCTAATAGGTGCACATTTCCAGCAGCCCTCTGCATACTCACACTGCTTGGAAACTTAGCTGATCTGCAGGCACCTTCAAAGGAGGTGAAAAAAACCTCTAGAACTGTTTCTGACAGTTCTCAAACACATTACAGTCTCTGGCCATGTTCTGCACAGGTCTTGTCTGAGTACTACTCTCTTATTCATGTCCATCTCTTTAGGAGCAAAAATCAGGAGGATTCAGGTCTAGCCCGATACTCTCCTGGTCTACAGAAACATCAGGCACTCAGATAAAGCTCCTTCATTCCCTGTTCAATCCTGGCCACCCACAGCCAAGAACAAGGGACCAGTTAACTCTGTATCCAATATATACCAGCCTCCCATAGCAGAGAGCAGAGTACAGAAAGAACGGGCTACCTCTGGTTTGTGTTTGCAGGGGAAGCTCTCCAGAGACGTCCAACACTTCTTACTCACTTGCACCATCTGTACAAACTAAATATGCTTGGTCAGAGACCTGCCAGCACTGCCTCCCTCCTGGTTCTTAGGAGGCATCCCAAAGTCTACCAGAAATCACCAGACAGAAGATAAGTCCACACAACCAAGGAGAGTTTCACAAGTTGATCTACTGAGTAAAACAGGTCGATTTGCTATGCTAAAACAGAGTAACAGTTCATTCATGGTGTATGCTCCTTACCAAAACAATGTTATCACCAGAGAAAGTTTTAATTGGCAGCCCACCTGTAACAACATAAAAACATTCGTTTCTCATTACCATCATCCAGACAAACTGTTCATCTTATGTTCAATTTAACAGTTCTGTTACTCTCCACGTGTACACAAGACAAAGAATATGCACAACTATAAACATTCTTTTGTGTTGAATTTCCTTAATTAAAATAAAAATTAGAATAAAGCCCCTTTTAGCAGATGTATTCCCAGTTGAAGTGGCTGAGTTAAGATATATTGCAATACAGTCATACCAAAACCAGGTCTTCAGTCAAGCACTCTCAAACTGTTTACTAACCCATGGTTTTACTGCACCAACATAAAGAACACGACAGTCACAGAAACAGATTCATCAATTATTCTCCTTCTAGACATGTATTCCATGCTTCTTTTAGTTCCATCTGCAGCTGGAGAAATGACTGCTGAATCAGATAACAGGCATCGTGGGGAAGGTTTCTGTGGAACTGCTAGCACATACCTTCTTTTACAGTTTTATTCATTTTGACCATCAAAATTCATATAGAAATATTTGGCTAAGAAACACTTTGCAGATTAAGGTGTCCAAATTATGGAGATAAGCAAAAAAACACTCACTAGCACGTCCATCAGCTTATAGTAATGGGTCACAGAACTACTGCGGATATACTGTGATATTGCTATCAGTATTTATCACTGATTATGAAAGCTCTGCAGAGCATCTGGCACAACAGAGTGTAAAACCAGGGCAAAGCTGTAAGACAACAGGTGTGTAACTTAATAACACTGTACCTCTAGTTAATAATAGCAGAGCAACTGTGGATCTATGATCTCTACCACATTACGCTTTAAGCAGCATCATCATGACAACACTGAGCTACTTGCAGCAGCTTACTCAGACAACTGAAAAGACGTGCAGGTTACGTTTTTGAAATTTTATTGGAAGTAAAAATGATACTGAAGAAGTCGGATCATTGCTTGTGACAATACCACACCTAGAGTGATTACAGAAAAAAAATGGTGTGAACTATAAACATGCTTTTAAAATACACTCAAATGACCCCTTCAAGTCCAACAACTGTTTTCCAAGCACAACTTAAAGAAGCTTTAGGGCTACTCTAAGCTATGCCTTGGTACTTGCATCTTCAGACCTGGCAGGTGTGATCTGTCAAACAGAATATGCCATTCGTGTTGTGCTCCTCCATTCACTCCCACAATATGCTCTGCTCAAGAAATGCTTTCAACCTTCTTGCACATGATGACCTGTAGAAGTGATGATATTGCTCCTTCATTTATTTGCATTGGACAGTGAAAAGCTGTTTCCCACATTCCATCTAAAAAGGAAAAAAAAAAAAAACCAAAACATGTTAAAAAGAAAAAGAGTCTTCATTTGGTACCTAAGCTATTAGAGTTGTAAACCTACCAATGAATAAAGATACATCTTAAAGATCTAATTTTAGAATCTTTAAACAGCTTCACTAAAGAAAGAAGAGAATGATATGCAGTCCTAACAGAAATCAGCCACGTAATGAACTGTTAGCATACTCAGACTGCAGGGAGTATCTCCATAAAGACAATTTGACCAACTTTTCTTGTCTGCAACATAGACACATCAAACAACTGCAACGTTAACTGATACAAGATGTGAGATGCTCTTCTTAGTTTTCTAGCCCCTTTTAATTATTTATTTTGAAGTTCTCACCTGACTTTTCTGAACAGACTTTCTCAAACTCAATTGCAGCTGCTCAGTTTCATCAAGGCTGATGAACCACAGGTGCAAGTGCTCAGTAGAGCTCACCCTGCAGGAACTGACCTGTAGCCAGCAATTCAAGGTGAATAATCCTGGTCAGGGCAAACAACTCCTAACTTTCAAAGCCATCACCAGATGGGAGTCACAGACCCCTCTTGGAAGTCTTCATGTGCCATAGCACACCTTTCATAATGTTTTGTGAACAAATACATTAATATTAGCCCTCAGGACTCCTGGTTCAGGGAAGTGCTGAACAGCCCGCACAGTTACGGTCAGCATGGTCACAACAGCCTAGTTAAAACTTTTATCATCTGGATAAACAGTTCATATCACTGGACAACTCAAAGCAGGAGTCTCTGTCAACTAAGGTGTCAACTCTGTTGCAGACATGCCAATAAGAGACTCACACCCTTGTAAAATCAAGTGACTGCAGGACAGAGAATTGGGAATCATGAAAGATAGGTTTGCTTTACTGTCTCCATAAGGCAGTGTGCAAACTAGGTTTGTTAGTTGTGTTACAGACCTAATTGATGCTACAGGCTGTGCTTCATCTGAGATAGAACTGAGAACACTATGAAACCAATCTCCTGTAAAAAATTTGAGAAAAAAAATAAGATTTTTGTCTGGAGTGGTAAAACCTTAACTAACTAAGGGATGTGGGAGCAAGAGCGAGCAGTCAGAAAGAGGAGAAGCAGTGACTACTTTCAGCTGGCTCAGCAGGCAGGCAGGGAAAGAAATAAGAACATTCTTCTCAAAATCTGTCCTATGCATTCCCACAAGTACAAATTTAAGTGTAGCTTGTTACTCAGTGAACTAATACTAAATAATCATAGAATCATAGAACAGCCTGGGTTGAAAAGGCCCACAATGCTCATCCAGTTTCTTTCCTATGAGCAGGTCGCCAACCAGCAGCCCAGGCTGCCCAGAGCCACATCCAGCCTGGCCTCGAATGCCTGCAGGGATGGGGCATCCACAGCCTCCTTGGGCAACCTGCTCCAATGCAATCATCCCCAAACTGGAAGCTCTTATTTAACTTCTGTATCATAAAGATGTATTAATATGCTCCCTTCGTAACTCACGAGAAGGATTTTTACTCAACTCTGACCACAAATGACCTCTGTTACTCATCAGCAGTCAGTCAGTGGCAGATGTTACCTTTTTTGCTCTGAAGCCTTAAACAGCATGGAACACAACATTTTCAGGGTTTCTTTCTTTTTTTTTTTTTTTTTTAAAGCAGAATTTTTTTAATAGAAATTTTATTAGCATAGCATTGCCTTATCTGGTAGAACATATGGTAAAGAAAAGGGAAATACTTATAAAAACAGAAAACGTAGATGACATTCATTCCATTAGTCTACAAAAAATGTAATAAATAACCTAGAGCTTTCCTTTAGCTCTCTTTTTTTTTTTTTTTAAAGGGAAAAGCAAATACTAAAAGCTAAAAGTTTGTAAAATCATAAAGTACCAAATTATTGTTCACACAGATATGGCCGATGAAGAGACAAAGTGCAAGTCCAACAAATGCTAAACTCTACCATACTGCAAATAGTAAGGTGTACAGAGAGCTGACCCAGCTGGGGAACAACCAGGAGCATTCCATAACAATTCGAAGGCTGACCCAGCGTGCTCAAAACAGACCCAGCACAGGGAATGTGGACAAACTGATTTGTATTACTTAGGGCTCTTATTGCCAACCAGCTGGAAATGATTCTTGATTCCAACTGCTGGCAACAGGGAAATGTTGTTCTGGGAGCTACAAGGGGAGCTTTTTGCCACAGAGGTGTTTCCTACTACAGACAGGAGACCTATCTCATTATCTTTATCCTTCTGACATAGAATGTTCTTGATGGGGCTGTAAGGACTGAGCAGGTCTGAGAAGTAAGAAGTAACTGGGATGCAAAAGAGTTTCCCCACTCCAAGTGGTACTCTTGGTAGATCTGTGTAGAGAAGGTCACACTGGTGAAACTATCTTCAACATCTTGTACTCCCTCTTCTTCCAAAACAGGAGGACAAGGTCTGGAGTACTGACTACTGTTTCAGTGCTGATGCTGCAAACCACATCTGACTGCAATTAGAAAAGTCTTTTGAAATAATTCACTTATTTTCCTTTATTCTCTTACTGACTGCCTATTATTCCATTTACTGCCCCATTCAGTGGAATAGAGCAAGTTTATTTGGAATACTGCTGTGTTTTGGCTTGCTTCCCATTATCTGTTCTTGGATCACAAAGTCAAAAGGCAAAAAGATGTTGTGTCTCACCTTGATTCTCATGTTCTGCCTTTGTATATTTTTTTCTCCTTTTTATGGGAATGACACCATTCTGATTCCTACTGGCTCCTTCCTATGAACCTCAGCACATGCAATTTTCTGTGGAAAGAAGTGAAATATTTAATTTTTTTTTATAAAGAAATCAGTAGGTTCCAAATACCTAAATAACTCCATTCATACACTGCAAATCAAACTAACATTGACAAAGGCAACAGATATTTTCTTTTCAGAGAACACTGCGAGCAGAAAGCATACTTAAGAGTATACTGTTTTGAAAGTAGAAATTGCATTCAGCTGTAATCAATAACTAGCACTGTCAATATTGCAAAGCTTTAGCATTCTTTGCTCTAGCAAATTTGTTGCACTAGCTCAGCATACTGCAGTGCCACTTCTATCTGTACAATGACTGCACATAACACAAAAGAAAGCACTACTTACAGAGATGCTGTCCAGTAGTGAAGAAGAATCTGAAGACAGAAGTCCTCCATGTGTGCTGGTGGGCTTTCTCTCTTCCCTTTATTTCTTAATTCACAAAGGAATTGGAACATCTGTTCCATGAGCAGCTACGACAGCTAACAAGTTTCTCTGGTGGAATTAGTTTTTGTTTAAATTATAATTTTCTGGTCCTTTACTTAAAGCCTTCTATGTTTTTGTTGTTGGACACAACAGGGACATAACCTCCAACTGTTGCTTATTTAAACTACTTGATTTTTTATTATTATTATTATTTTTTAACACCACGGATGGCTGTTATGAAACTATGCATCTATATACTTGCTCAAATTCAGTTCAACATTAAATTTCGATTTCAGAGAAATCTGGCTTATGGGAACTGGTCTTTGAGCAGTCATGGGATGAAACCAATGTTAAGTAGGTATGAGAATACTGAACTGTTTGGTTTTGTTTGTTCTTTTTTTGTTTGTTTGTTTTTTAATGGAGTGAATTACTATAAAAAAAGCCTGACAGAATAAGTGGAAATCCTAACACAATCTTATGCCCCAGAACTTCCAACATCTATACAAAAATCTTTCAGAGAACAGGTCTTCTGCAACAGAAGATAACCGAGTAGCTTCAAAGCACTTCTGGTTTTCACTCTGAAAAGCTCTGATGCTTGTTTTCAACAACAGTGTCAGAAGCCTGAAAAATAATGATGGATTCAAAGTGCCATTTATTAGAACAACACTCTTTAGATGTTGAGATGTTCTTTACCTGAGAAATCAGAGAAAGAAAATTAAAAATGTATTTAACAGCCAAAAAGCAACATTATAGGTATACTGTGTTACAACTACACCTGCTGTTGAGTTGCTCGTTATATTGATACTCTGTAGATTTTCTTCCTTGTCCTCAGCATTTCCTTAGAAAACTAGTATTAAAGAAGTAGTGCAATGAACATAGAGGAAACAGGAATACATTTCAGAATAAATTGAGGATAAATGTGTGAAGGGGTTAAAAGCAGCTATATTTTGTTTTTTAGCAAGCATGCACTGTATCTGTACAGCTCAGAGAGGTGGACTACAAGCAGGCTGCACAGACATCCCAGAAAAGTGCAAATAAAGAAAATTCAACAAATCACACTATTTTAATCAAAGGCATCAGGTAAAAGTTGTATAATAGGCAGTGGTTCCAAAGTGATGTCATATGATGACCTGTCTAAATAAAAGGCAAAGCAGCTCACAAAGCCTGCTTAATAAAGGCAAACCTTTACCCTAACACACATCAGTACATTTATAGTACTCATCAGTGATGCTTACAGCAACACTTAGATAAAATACTGCCATCTACCTTTCCACGCACATCAGTCCTCCCTCGTGAATAATGACAACATTAAAAGATTCCCTTCTTATTAAAAGGAATCTTTTACTAAGAAGGGAATTTGCTGCCATCATTTTGTAAGCTGAACACCTTCTTACAGCTCTGAGCTGCTGTGGGAAGATTAAAAAAAAAAAAAGAAGTCTAACTAGTATAGAAGTCTGCCTGACCTACACCCACTACAGAGAGCAGAACCTTTACAGTAAAAGTATAAAGAAGTGCTGAAGATTCATCACGGTCTGATACACGCCTAAATAGGGGCTAAGTGAAACAGAACCTTATATTTTCTAGTATTTAGTGCTTCTGTAACCTGATTTGAACAGTTTCCTGTGTGAAAATTCCTCTTTAACAAATGAGCACACACTAAGCAATGCAGGTCTTCCTGATGTTTATATCCTGGAAGAACCCCAGTCCCACCTGCCAGCCTTGTGAGCATGCCTGGTACCCACGGGCGATCTGGGGCTCTGAGAGCATGGAGAAGTGCCTCTCTTCGTGCAACTGAATTCCACAGAGGAAGCAGGGATGAGAGGCTTCTGTCTTTAGGAAAAAGGATACAACTATCACAGGAATCTGGAAGGCCTGTGATATCCATACTGCCAAGACAGAAAACAACAAACCTCCAGCAGCAGACACCACTCGACCACGGAACAGTTCAGTTCAGTCGGAAGGGACCTACAAAGATCATGGAGTCCAACGGCCTGAGCAGCTCAGGGTGAACCAAAAGTGAAAGCGTATGATGGAGTGTGTTGTCCAAAGGCCTCTTGAAAACCAACAGGCTCAGGGCATCATCAGGAAACCTCTTCCCGTCTCTGACCACCCTCACAGTATGGGAACGTTCCCTGAAGCCCACACTGAGCTCCCCTGGCTCAGCTCCGTGCAGTTCCCATCCCACCACCACTTCCCAGCATCAGACCCCAGCAGCTCCCTCTGCTCCCCCTCCTCAGGGGCTGCAGGGCACAGTGAGGCTGCCTCTCAGCCTCCTTCAGACCAGGCAACTCCGGTGCCCTCAGGCTCTCCTCACAGCACTGGTCCCCCAGCCCTGCTGCCCGCTCTGTGTCCTCCTCAGGACGCCTCCAAGGACCTTAATGTCCCCTTCACATTGTGCAGCCCACACAGAGCTGCACACAAGACTCAAGGTGAGGCCGTACCAGTGCTACACACAACAGGAGAATTCCTGCTTCTGACCAGCTGGCCATGCTGCGTTCAATGCACCCAGAACGTGCCCTGCCCTCAGAGCCGGGCACACCACTGGCTCCCGCTGCCACCAGTGCCCCAGTCCCTTCCCACTGAGCTGCTCCAGCCAATGGCTCCAGGCTGTGCCCGCACGCTCTGCACACTGCCTCCACAGATCAGATGTCAGCTCAGAGCGGTGCACCTCCTCCCCACCAACAGGCAGATTTTCCCCTCAGAGGCTGTAACGCTCACTGGCAATCAGTAAGATTCTCCTCCAAAATCAAATTCTAGCCAGAATTTCCTCCTTGAGATCCTTGCTGAGCACTGACACCCACCAGCTTTGATGGCCTCCAGCTGTCCCGAAAACCCTGCTGAGCATATGCCGTGTCCAGATGGCAGCTTGAGCATTTGTCCTGCTGTCCAGCAAGCTGTTCACTGAAACAGTGCTTGTCCTTGTGGTGGAAAAACAGAGAGAAGCCTCTCAGTTCTTCTCTGGGGCTAACAGGAGCCTTCCTGTCAAGCAGCTCAGACCCTTCTCCTCCACAACTCCTGCAGAAGCTCCTGGAGGCACTGCCCCTTGCACCAATGGTGACACAAGCAGGTACTGGCACTGCAAACAGGAGCCGATAGCTGTAACAGGCTGGCACACACCGCACACTCCCAGGTGTGGTGCTGACAGCATGCAGGGACAGCAACAATCTTATTTTAAAAAAAAGAGAGAGAGGAAGATTTGACTGGGATTATTAATGATGTTATTTGTAATGTTAATTGGGGGATTAAAACTGATTTCCTGTAATTAAGCCGGGTTACACAAATGTTTGAGTAGTCAGGTATAAGAGCAGACATGCATAAAGTGGATATTTAACATGACAGTTTCGTTTCTGACACTTGGTAGGATACTTTTTCCAGCTATTATTGGAGATTCATATAAATATATTATTAACAATTTCATATAAAGGCTAGAAAATACTTGCTTCGGCCCAGTTAACAAAGGATTTCATGCAGCACGTCGATGCCTGATTCAGGTTAGGTAAGATACCGAGGCAGCCAAGCGAGCAGTCACAGCACAGCCCAGTCTGGGTGCCCTCTTTCATGCACAGGCTTTGCTGCCTACAGTGAACAATGTATGGCAGCAGCTGTGAGTTCTGAGACAGCTATTTTGAAGTGTGCTCAGCTTTTCCTACAGTATATTTTACATGAAAAAATGCCCAGGGCTTGGAGAAAGCATGGCACAGTTATCTTTGATGCGCTTTCTGGTAATAGAAACGACTGAGATACTGAGGCTGCATTCATGAGCAGAATGCTCCAAGCAACCTCCTGGCTCACAAGCAACCCATACCAACGTACCACTAAAAGACAACAAATTCAAAATGGCTTCAGCTGCCCCCACGTGCCCACACACTGAAGTCTAATAAACTGGAGCCTCTGCTGCCACAAGTTTGGGGTGCGCTGAGGGCTGAGCGCTGCTGCTTTCACTGCTTCTGAGAAGCACCTTCCAGGAAAAATTAGAGATACGTCCTCCTACTGCAATCACCTCAGTGCCTCCTCATTGCATGGCGTGCAGCTGATTTATCTCTAAATGAAAACCACACTCCTCTTTTTTGGTTGCTTCCTGTTTGCCACATCGCTTCTTTTGTTTGCCTTGATTCTTCTGAATTCCAAGCCTGCCTCATGCTTGTAGCAGCTCCCACTGACACCCTCCTACAAAAACTTGCAAAGGAATTCTGCACACGCGACAAGGACAGCTCCATGAATTCAGCTTCCTACTCAGCTTTGCATATCCTTCTATTAGCTAAATTAGTTTTCTCCATAGCTTACTTATGGCTAGAGAAGGTAGTAGAATTAACATGATAAATCAGCAGTCATGAATTGAAAGCACAGTATTACTTAGCTAAAGGAACTGTATGCAGAAGAGAAACTGTATTTAAAATATAGCATGAAGGGGACTGCATTTCTCTCTTCAGAGCAGAAGATACAGATGTGTTGGTGCACACACCCCTCTGACCTCAGTCTCAGACAACCAGCATCATGCCTAGAGCGATCACATCACTGATTTCAATGGACATGGTAACATTCATGATGTCTGCAATAGGCAAAGTCAGTACAGTGATGATGATGCAAAATAATGAGCACACGAATTTCAACTGACTACACACTGGCTGCTGTGATAAACTGCTATTGAAGTTCAGCTGGTTAGCACGGGGTGTCTTCTCACGATTGATACTTTGATGAATGGGAGCACTAAGACAGGCTGTGCAGAGAGGTGTACTGCCCTTCTCTGAGGGGGTTCAGAACCCACACGGGCACTGTGCTGCACAACCTGCTCTGGGGAACCTGCTCTGGTGAGAGTTGTAATGACAACAAATTGTGAAACAGAAGGAAAAACCCTCCTACAAGGCGTGCGCCACCTCTAGCAATAACACAGGACATTTTCACATTGGCACATCAAGGCTAAGAATGCAGGCAAACCAAATTAGTCATACTCAGTGCCCACATTTACAATGCTGAGTACAGGCTCACCCAGTCATCCTCCAAGCATGACACTCCCCTTCTACCATCAGCAATTCCTTTAGATGTAGAGGACAAATATGACCACACTTCCCTTACTAGTCACTTTTATAGACGTTTTAAAATAATTATGCCATCCAGATAATGCTGCACTCAAATGCAGAAGTGACATTTATGCTCTGGAAAGGAAAGCTCAACACTTTAATCCACAAGCAGCAGAATGCACACCGTCCCTCAAACACCAACCAGAGGCACTCTGAGGACATCACCCAGCAGTCTGGCAGCACAAGAGAGAAATGCACCACGTGTTTTAAAGAGCCACCGTGTAAGACACAGTTTTCATACAAAAAGAGACCTTCAACTCATTGTACACATTGTTCTCAAATGATGTCCTAAAACATACACAGAGAAAAAAAAAGAAACAAAATCTCAAGATTTCAAGACGGCGATAGTGTCGTACCATCACACCAAAGAGGAAGTTCTTCCCAAAGCCACCTCTCCAAGTCTTTAAAATGCCTCCCATCCCTGCTGAGCTTGTTATAGGAAGGAAGCTTGTGGGTTAACAATAAAGTACAACTTGCCAAAAGCTCTCCTTCCACCTTCCTGTAAGGAGCTCCTGTCCCAGCGCTCCTGAGGAGTCCTGGCACTCACTGTGTGCATCCACTGATGGCACACAAAAGCAGCTCTCACAGGGCAACTGCTCACTCTCTGATTCTCAATCTTGATCTCAAAGAAACCTATGAACTGCCTATCAGCCACAAACACAGGAATTGAAATTCATAACATCTCAAAGCTAGCAGAGTGCTTTTCTGCCACACCATCATCTCCCACACTCCCCACAACCCACAGGCTATAACCTCTCTTTATTTCATCATTTAAACATGCCAGGAAAGATTTCTTTTCTTTCCCTGAGAAAATAATTATCTCATAACTGCTGCTTTCCTTCAAATTTGCATTTCCAAATTGAATTTAGCAGCTCTATTTCTTATCAAAGATGATCTGATAGATATCAACTCAAAACCCAGGGATTTTCTCCACTTGCATTCCATTCTGACAGGAAGCTGCAACAAGAATACTGTCTGGTTGAAGAAAACATATCACCTCTGCATTTGTTCTTAGACATCATGGCCACACAAAGGCTCCCATGCATTTATACTATTTAAAAATCAAGCCATTTACATGCCAAAAACTCCTAATCTTTATAAAATGTCCCAAAAATGTGACTTTTGAACCCATGTTCTTTCTAGCACATTAAAGTTGGTGGAAATTCCAGATCACTGTTTCCAAAAATTTCTGAATTCTGAAAATTCTGGTTTTCCAACTTCAGAAGTTTTACAAATCACCACAATCCTGAATCACAGGTTTTAAAATAAATCAGCAAGTGCACGTTGTCACTTGACAGCAAGATAAAGCCACAAAGACACAGAAGCTTTTCACTGCTTCGTATCAAAAGAACAGCTCTTCTAATCACCTGCCTTCCTTAACAAGGCAGCCAGCCCCATCCTCTGACAGAAGGAATAATGACTGCACTCACACTGTGGGAAAATAAATACAGACTCAAACTATTTGAAATACAAATGCCTTCACTCTCTCCATTTTCTGCCCATCACTACAACCAGCTATTCACCCACGCTAAGCATTCTGTGGGACACAGTTTACATTCCATGATCCTCCTGTTCATCTCGTCCCTCAGGAAACCCAATCTTCTGCTGCAACAGTGGCCCAGATTTCAAGATACCCAGTGAGCAAGAAGATGCATCCCTCTGTCCAACCCTCAGCACGAGGCATGCACTCACAAACCTATATTTAAGACAGAATGCATGCGTTAGAACACATCTGAACTGCAGTTTGGAAAGCGAAGGCTCTGCTAAGCACTTCCCAGTTAAAAGCCTGCCACTGTGCTTACACTCAACTTTTTCTTATTCTGAAAAATAACTTGCTCTCTTACCATCATGATTGGAATTTCCCAGGGTCCACGGCTCATCTGAATCAAAGTGAGTGTCCCCTCCTATTCCTGGTCCAGGAAAGTAAGCGTGAGCTAGGAATCCACCTTCTCCATCAAACGGAGAGCTGTCTCCATGGAAACCAGAGGCAAAAAATATCATAATATCTGCCTCCTTCCTGTCATTTTTAATTTCGTGGTAGGGGACCTCTTCAAAGGTAAGCGGTGTCACTCTTTGCCAAACATCAAACGCCTGACGAATGGCTCTCCTTGTATCAAGCTCTCCAACCTTGGGGGTATAGTTGTGCACACTGTGAACGAGAGAGAAGGAGCATTTAGAAGTGCAGATTCCATTCAAGACTTACTGTAACTCCAGTACTCATCCACAGAATTTTTAGTGATTGCAGACTCTACTTTGGCCATGACAAGTTTTGCTGTTAGAGACAGAATTACCAACAGACTAACAGCCTTGATCTGGACCACACTTACTAGTAAAAATAATCCCAGTACTGAGGTTCATTTTATAACAATTTGTGTGTGCTGACACTCCTTCAAATCCTCACCAGTAGAGTTGAGGAATTAAGTTTAAAAACAAGTAAATTATTCCATATTTCTCCTGAAAACACCATGCTAAAACAGAATACATCATACTAAAATACCCAACTAGTAAAATTCTTTTTGAGAAACAAACCTTTCAGAAATCTTTTCAGATTAAAGGGCCACTACTGTGAGCCCCAGTCCATGACAGCTAATACTGGACTTAATAAAAAATACTTAGGTCCCTCTTAGAGCCATGTCTCCCACTTGTTGCTGTGGAAACTACAATAAGTACAAAGAACACAATAACATTATCTGAACGAACAAATCCTCAACTACAACTATTTTTCACCACAGTCACCATCATCAGCTCTGCACCTTTGCCAGTGATGAACAAGAGCCTGTATGAGCTGCCTAAAAATCCGTGTGTCTACCGTGGCACTGTCACCACTGCTGAAATGTACCACCACCAACTCACTGAGCTCACATTCACTGTTTGGCCTCCCTAAATGTTCACCAAGTGTTGATGAATGTCAGTGGGTGTCGTTTATTCCACACAGAAGAGTTCAATTCCACACCTTTGCTCCGTACGTGCTCCCACATCAGATGCCATTTTGTCAGACTGCCCCTCTGCTACTGTCTGTCATACAGCAGCAAAATGAGGTTCAGCCTCTACTGCCATGCCATCTTCCACCTCTGGCATTGTGGAACAAAAGCATAACTTCCAGAGTACGCCTCATAGCTTAACTGCAGGTAAATCTTTCATACTTGTAAACTTCAGCTTATAGAGCACTGCTCTTGGAGTTTTGGTTTTGTTTGGTGGTGGACATGTAGCAGACTCATGGCCCAAAGAACATGAAACATCCATCTATGGTAAAGCAACCACTGCCAGTGTTTAAAGAAACTAATTCAATTTAATAGAATGATTGAGTGATGAAACATCCTGCAATACATTTAGTGGTAAAATAAGACATCCAAGACTGCAATGTCACATATTTTGCCTCTCACATCTCCACATATTTCAGTTAAAGCTGTAAGTTCCGTTGAAAGATTTTATCTAGGCCCCAGAAATAATCCCTTCTACCACTCTCAGCACTCCCTCATTGTTGAGTGGAAAAATTCTCCTCCACCTCCTCTCTCAGCAGAATTACTGAAACTCCACAGACTCTACTTCTCCTTCCCTTTACACAGTCATCTTTCTTGCTACACATACACTCAGGCAAAATCCCCACGGTGTCATTCAGATTTCTACCTCTTCAATACCAATCTCTTTCCATCTAAACTTTGCTCATCCATATCTTCTCCTTAGTGTTTCATTCCTAAGTATTCCTCCCCCAGAAATTAGAAGGCCATATTTCTGGAACTCTATCTGCAAGGGCTTTACATTTTCTTCTCATAGAGACAAACCATCGTGGACATCGTTCAGCATCATTCAAAAGCAAAGGACCAAAACAACCAACACAAAGGTTTCTCTGGAAAATAACCGTCACCACATAACACCCATTTTACACTTGTTAATTACTTCAGTATCTTGGCTTAGCAGTTCTAAGTCTGGACAGAAGCACGAGTTTCACTATGTGAGCAAAATTAAGAACTCTGCAAAAACAAACACATAGTAGAACATCGCACATCAGCAGAGGGAGAAAGCATTACTCCCTTAGACAGTAACATTCCTTCTGTTTAAGGGGACAAGTTGTTGAGAGAACATATTTAAGGGTTAGAGTCCTGCTGACCCCAATCTTAGCTGCAGTTGCAAGGGTTACTTTTCATCAGCATTTAGGCTTCTAAGGCAATGCGCACCCTCAACAAACACAGAACACTTTTTTTCCCCCTAAAAATAAAGAGTGAGCGAGCAGACATACCTGTAGGTTATGTGCTTCTGCCTCCATTTTTGCCCTGTTAGTGCATAGCGCTTTTTCCTCCGGCTGTGGCCTAAGTGGGGATGATCAGGAACTCCACATCGAGGCTTCTTCATCCACCTAGAGGAGCCAAGGAGCAAAAAAGGAAGCTACTGAAGAGTTTGGAAAAGAGATTCAGAAGAACTCAATGGTGACCAGAAGACCTCCTGGGAACGACAATGCTGAGAAAGGCTCAGCATTCCCTCCTTGTGCAGAGCTATAAACTCCATCTCTGCTAACATTCCACACACATCAGCACATCAAAAAGGCTTCATTTTTCCTTTTGGAAAGAGATACCAGGGACAGGTAGCCCTCATTCTTGAAAACAACTGAACAATGGGACCACAAGGGACCCTGTGTCCAGGTGCCTGTGTGCTGGGATCAAGTTCTTTTACCACCTACTGCACCTGCTCTACCTCTGCTGAAGTGCTCCTGCCCTGGTCAAAGCAAAAGAAAACCAAAACACCACCAACAAAAGCGGCCCCAAGGCTGAACTCACAGCACAAAACCAAACAGGTGCCAATGCGCCCCTCCTGCCTGCTGACTGCGGCTGCTGCAGCCACCAGAACAGGACCTCAAAGCCTGGGGGGTCTCAGCCACCCAACTTCTGCAGCTCCTCCCAGTGACCCCTGTCTCTTTGGATGGCACTCACAATGTAGGAAACTCCTGCTAATACATTGCAGTTTTTAGCATATCTTTACACAAAGTGCAGTGTGAATTAGGATTTTCTTTCATGAGCTTCTCACGAACCGATCTTCTCAACGCTACTCTCCTCAGGCCCTGATTACACTGTCTGGAAATTATCTTCTATTTTATCTCTTCCAGTATCACTCAGAAGACAGAGGCCAGCTGCAATACACTGCTCTGGGCTTTAAGGACTTCTGGAGTCAAAGCTCCTACGGCATCAGCGCTTGCAGAGCTGTCAGCAGAGTTTCCTCACGCACAGCTGCCTCGTTCCTCTTTAGATCCCACTGTGCTTAGGCTGGACTGAACTTCTGTGTACCACAGCTTAGTCCAGAGTTCAGCCACACGTTGCTCAAAATACATCTAATACAAAATGCCTGATTACCTGGCGCCCTGATTCTAGCTGGGTTAGTTATTTTTCTTAACACACCAGTCTTTTAATTGCTGCAGAATTGCGTGGACGGAGTGAAGGGCATTTCATCTTCTTGCGCTGACCCATCAGTGAGGAGGTGAGGCATACAGAACCTGGACAGCTGACCAAAACAGACCAAAGGGATATTCTATGCCAGATGGCTTTACATTCAGTGATAAAAGCCAGGGGGAGAGAAGGAGGGTTTGTCTTCCCAAGAAACTCTGCTTTCCCGGCAAAGGAAAGTAGCGTGCAGCTTTTGCTTTACCTAGCACAACACCTCAACTCACCAGTTCTTGCACTTTACCCTTCTAATTCTCTCCCTCATCCCACATGGGCACAGCAATCCAGCAGCTGGGTGGTGCTGAGCTGCAGGCCAGGTTACACCACACCACCTGGCTGCAGGTATACTTTTAAATAGGACACCAAGAGCATTTAGATGCCATCAGATGTTCCACTTCACACTGTTTAAGTACAGCCTACTGCATTTCCTCCAGCTGCCTGGCATACAGAACCAGGGGTAGTTTCCTACAGAAGGGACAGCCAGCTCTTGACCAGACACAGCTGCTTTCCCCAGTTCAGGCTCCAAGTCCTCCACTAGCCTCTCCTGCATAGAGGAAGCTGTCACTCTCAGTCTGCTGTCGTTGAGCAGATGGCAGTGGTACCTTTAAACTCCCTGAGGTAAATAATAAAACAAGACAGCTGTCCCTTGCAGCTCAAGGTGAGAGACCTACACAACAGGCTTGAGATGATGCAGAACACATACAAGACACGTCCAACACAACTATTTCCTGGTTCTCCTCAGGTCTCTGTGATTATGAGCAATATAATAGTGAGCACTTCTGTTAGGTGCTAGTGCGCCTTCTCTCCCCGCACACTCCCAGGATTATTTGCTTGCTTAGCTGTTAAATCAAATTACTATTCAACCCACTTACTGCAGGCAGACAAAGTTTGCTGAGGTGCTGTTGAATGCAGAGTAGGAGGAGGCTGTTCTAAGTATTCTCCCACGCTCTTTTCACAGGAAATCATACATCCTCAACCTGTTCTCTCAAGACATCCCCCCTTGTCCCTCTGGTGCTGAGCACCACCTTCCCTATAAAAACCAGTAGGCCACAGCATCTTCCTTCCCATTTCCCACTCCCACTGGCAAGGCTTGTACGACAGCTTCCACACACTTGGACACCACTCTTGGAGGAAAGCCCAAGCTCAGGGTTTGCGTGTGGAGGAGATAAAGAACATGAGGCGTCTATAATAAGTGTAAATAGAAGATACAGAATTTTCTGCCTGACAAAGAAGCCATAGAAACTAATAATTTTGCACGCTGTCCAGTTGCACACCAAACCTTTAAAGGCACAGAGCTTATGACACCAACAGAAGTGACAGAAAACATCACACATCCAATCTCCACACCTATATCACAGATTGAAATAACAACTTGGCAAGCACCTCACTAACTTGGAGCCCTTAGAGCCAGTCTGCATTGCTGGTTCTTCTCCCTTTCCTCAGCTTCCAGAACAGTATGAATTTCCATAGCTGGGTCATTTCTGCACAACTTGATCCTTGAAATAACAGAGCCCAATGAGGCCCAGCAAGACTTTCCCCTCCCATTCAAATGCAGGCTCACAGCAGTTAGGACTTCTCTTTTCTTTAGCCTGACTCCTAAGAAGGTACTCCTGCTCACCCCTGTCATACAACAAATGGGCCTACTGGTTACACATAGCAAGAGCACAATCCAGCACAACACACACACGTTTGGTTGCAGATTTCAAGCCTTTGGAGACTTGTTTCAGAAGATTTTTTCACCAGTCTCCATGCAGTGATAAAACCTGTCTTGAGTACAACAGGGGCACCACCTTCTCTCCTCCAGAAAAACCCTTTTGCTTACTAAAGCAGGGGCTTCCACATACAGTTTGCTCCCTCCGCCACCATCCACAAGGCAGCAGCTGCTCATGGCCCCTTCTTCACCACCCTATGTCAACTCACAAGTGTTCCACCTTCAAGCTTCTATACATCAGCTACACATACAAAGCCTTGCTCTCCTCTAGCTCTGCTTCAATGTAGACTATCACAACTCACTTCAACTCAGAACTGGAGCTCTCCAAGGCAGCATCTACACAGATCCACTGCTGCAATTCATTAAGAAATACTCTACCATTGGTCATTTCTGGGGCAAGCTTTTCACCTAGGTCTAGACAGAGACGCAATAAATGAAACCCTTGAGGTTCACTGCCTTCAGAAGCCTCACACTTCACCTTTGCACTAGCAACAGGGATCCCCATATAAAGAATTATATTTAACAAGAGCTTCTCACACTCCCAAACAGCACTGCAGACAATAAGACCAAGCTGGAGTTGTCCACATGTTCATTAGGAACACCTCCTTGTGAACACTGAGACTTCTCTGATGGGGCTCAGTCAGGCAAATCTATCTCTTCTGAAGACTTCTGGCACCTGGGACAACTACCGAGGTAACAAGACAAGGCTGTGAGAATGAAAGGTAAAATGAGCCCACATTAATCTTACTCAAGAGTTGTTTGGTCCAAAACTCCTGTTACTGGGATCCCATAAAACTGTTGCATAGTGGCCACTGCAGACTGCACAGCTTTTCCCGACTGCGCGGCAGACATTTGGCTGTCAGATGGAAGCAAGTAGCCATAAGTTTTTAACCAACCCTGAAAAAGAAAGAAACAGATCATAAGTTTCTGCCACGGTAAGTTTTCAGCTTAACAAATCGAAGCATTTTTCAAAAGAAAGCGTGACAAACTAGCAAAATAAATTCAACAGCCTCTCTTTTTCAGTGAGCTTTGGGAGCAGCAGTGGATCTATGGGAAGACTCAGCAACCACCTGTCCTAACTGGATGATGCAGGCCTGGCAACTGGAAACAGCCAGCGTTTTCACTGTCTAACTGGGGAAGACTCAGGTTTGTGGTGCAACACAAATGCCCCAGGAGATCCATTCCTAGTGCAGGCTGCGCTCATCCCAGAGACTTCCTGCACGCCTTACCACCAGCCCATCACCACCAGGCTGCTCAGCTCCCACAGCAACATGCTCCAAATAGCTCTGCTGCTCCCAGACCACAGCTCGGAGCCAACAGCCCAGCAGCCCTAGGCAATTCCCATGACTACAAGTTCTGCTTTATGCCTGCTTTGAGCACAGCAGCATCTCCCCCAATAAACAACTCAGAAAGTTAAGTAGGACACTCAGTATTGTTCTCTCAATACTGTACCTCCCCACAGTTTTCAGAGCAGAACAATAGAAAGAAGCTTTGTTTATCTCTACCCCCTGAAACACAGCCTTAGATAAAACCACACCAAACTTGCAGGCCAGGGGCAGCATTTTCAAAACCAGCCAAGTAAACTAAGACTTTCTTTTGTATTGCTTTACTATCATGAGAAAAAGTCACTTTAATTCAATGTTAAATAAAAAAAAACACAAATGAAAACAAAAACAAACAAGAAACCAATTCTGAATGCAGGCTTGCTTTCACAAACTTTCAAGGTAACATTCAACAAACGCACAGCAGTGGGAGTTTGTCTGGCCAATACCCAACAGAAATCAATGCAACCCAGCTGACAAACTCCCCAACATCCAGAAACACAGCAAAGAAACCTAAAGCATTAATAACCAAACAAAAGGATGCCCAACTGCCCTGGCACAGTCCATATCCCAAGAGAGATTTATAAAACCTTTATAATGCCTGGCTGTCAGAGGCAACGCTTGCTTTGGCCACAATTACTATAAGCCCTACACAGAGCCCAGCAGCTCCTCCGGCCAGCAGGACGACATGCCAGCCACCAACTAACGAGCTGAGAGCAGGGAGGGCAGGAGGCAACATCCGCCTTCACCTGATACAGTGCAGGAGAGGAGCGAGGGGGGACGGCGAGTCCCATCACGAAGATGCAAAGGAGATAGAAAGGCTTTGCTTCCTCAGCTGGAAAGACAGCACAATTCAGCAGCAGGGCTGGCGGTGCCAAAGCTCACGAAGTAACTGGACTCACAGTGTGGCCACCAAAGGCATCGCTAACAGCTCGAATCGCAGAGCTGCTCGGATACCAGGCATTTTCCGCGCTGCCCCGCACCTCAAGTTGGCCTCCGACACGCACAGGACGCCCGGAGACACCGACCGCCGTCCCACCGAAGCCCGCTGTCCCCGAGCACCGCCAGCCCCGCTCCGCCGCAGCCCGGCCCAGCCGGCAGGTCCAGGGCACGGCACGGCCCGGCCCGCAGCACCGCACCGCACGCTGCCCTGGCAGTTCGCAGCGGGGCACGGCAGCCGGTTCGGCCCCGAAAGACGAAGGCGCTCAGAGCAAGAGCTCGGGCACGGCCACGGGAGCCGCCGGGCAGCGAGGCCGCGCCTCCGAGCCCCGCCGGGCAGCGGCTCTCAGGGCGGGCGGGCGGCGCGCGGAGCGGCGGGACCCGGAGCGACGGCCCTAGCGGAACGGCGCGGAGGTTTCGGGGCCGCCTCCCGCCCGGCCCCGGCCGCCCACCCGCCCCGCTCCCGGCCGCGGAACTCCGCGGCCTCCCGGCACGGCCGCCCCGCTCCCCTCAGCGACGCAACCGGCACCCACCCGGCCGGTGCTGGTATCGGCGGCGGCGCGGAGCAGCGCGCAGAGCAGCGGCAGCAG
>NW_024885121.1:10016-11078 GCF_019232065.1 Centrocercus urophasianus | reverse complement strand
GGGGGGGGGCGGCCGGGGGTCTCGGCCGGGGAACTTCGTCGGGGCGGCGGCGCCCGACGGCCGGAACGGAGCGGGGCCCGCTTCGGTCCCCTCCGATCGGCTCGCGGGATGCCATCGCCGCCGTTCCGGCGCTCGGCGGCCGCCCCCAACTTTCCCCGCTGACGGCCGCGGGGCCGCGGGCGATGGTGAGCTCCGGCCGCCCCCCCGCCGCCGCCGCCGCCGCCCGCCTCCCGCCCGCCGCTCCCGGTCGGGCCCGGAGCCGCTCCGCCGCCGCCCGCTGAGCCGCTCCGCCGGGACGATGCCGCGTTGGGAGGCGGCCGCGCTGCTCGCGGCGATCGTCGGCGTCTGCGTGTGGAGCGACGACCCCGGGAAAGTGATCTCGGATCGCTACGCCGTCTATTGGAACCGCAGCAACCCCAGGTGAGCGCCGGGCCGCCCCGTTCCGTCCGCGCCTTTCCTTCCTGCCTTCCCCCCCCCTCTTCCATCCCGGTCCCTCGCGGAGTTCCCGCACGCCGGGTTTGGGACAAAAGGCTGCGGGCGCTGCGAGCGGCGGTGGAGAAACTCGGCGTTGTTTCCGCGTTGGAAGAAGCGAGAGGGGGAAAAAAAAAGAAAGAAAAAAAAAAAAGCACCGCTCCGTCAGCTCCGGTTGTTTCCCCGCTCTGTATTTGCGAGAAGAAATTATTGCTGTCATTATTATTATTATTAATTATTATTATTTTTTTTTTTTTTGCAAGGGTTTTTACTATAATTTAGCCTTGTTATGACGATGATTTCGTAGAGTTCATTTATTATTTTTTTTTCCTTTCTTTTCCCCGTCGGATTTCTTTGTTCGCAATTCCGTAAAGCCCAAATTCACCCGCCATGAGCTCCTGGTTCCCCCCCCCATCTTCACCCCCTCCTCCCCCCTTTAATTCCCTGCTGACGGTGCCGACCCCGCAGCTCCGTTTCCCCCCAGGTGCGGCCCCCGATCGGACCCCGCACATCACGGCGATGCGGGGCCGGCTGCCATCCCCGCGCCTCTCCCAGCACAGCTCAGAGAGACCCCCATCGGACCCCCCCCCC
>NW_024885121.1:0-9916 GCF_019232065.1 Centrocercus urophasianus | reverse complement strand
CCCCCCCCGGTTGCTGTGCGCTGTGCTGGGGGCGGCGCGCTGCCCTCCGGCCGTGGAGACGCGCGGTGACTCCGCGCTCCTGGATGGGACGCCCGGCTCCTTTGTGCTCTTCGTGCCGGGGCCTCGGCTGCCCCGCATCTGGGTTTTATTATCCTCCCCCTCGCATTTTTGTGGGGGGTTGGAAGAGGAGGGAGGGCTTTGGGGTTGTGTGGGTTTTTGTTGGGTTTTTGTTTTGTTTTGTTTTTTCTCTTCCCCGTTGCAAAGTTCTTTGGTTTGGTTTTTGGTGGTCGCGCCGTTTCTGCCACACTTTTGGGGTTTTTGCCTTTTGTTCTCCCGCCTGGGGTTGTGCTGCAGGTGGTGGGATGGGGTTGTGCTCTGTGCTCTTCATCCCATCTCGCTGCCGTCACCCAGTGCCGTCCCACAGCATCCAGCATCCGTGCCGCGGCCCATTGGAAGCTTTGGGCCCCGATATCAGCGGGGAAAACACCTTCAAGGGGGGGTGGAAACAGAGCAAGGGATGCGGGGAGCGGCGTGGGATGAGCAGACAATGGCTGCAGGGCTGTGCTGTGACCCACATATCCCATTTGGGGTCCGGGGTTCACGGGGACACGTCAGTGCCGCTCATCCAGGCATCGCCGTTGAGTTCTCTCCTTGTTCTGCTCTTTGGGTCCAGCTGTTTGGAGTTACTCGAGGATTATTTCATCCTTCTAGATGATGAGCTGTGCCTCTTGGGCTCGGCTTTTCCTCCTTCATTTTTTCCCCTTTAAGAAGGGGGGAAATCGGAAAGGATCCAGAAGGACCAAAAATAAAAGAGAGGAAAATGCCCCTCCGAGCGCCCGACCCGCACACCTGGGCTGGCATGAAGGTTTTTCTGCTGTTTTCTGTCTCCATCCATATTCCATAAAGGGCCGCCATAAATCTCCCCCTCGTAGACTCACAGAATCGTAGAATCGATACGATTTGCCCAGATTAGAATAATTCTATATCTCCTAATTGGGTGTAAATGAGAAACAAACGGTACGGCGAGAGCTGCCCGCTCCGTGGGGGCATTCGGCAGCGAGCTGGAAACCTTTCTTTAACAGGGGATGGGGCCGAAGGAGGAATTTGGTGTGCTGGCCATCGGGGGGGGGTGGCAGGGTGAGGTTGGGGAGCTGCACCCCAAAGCACTGGGTTCAATCTGTGCACTGGGAAGGGTTGGATGCAGGCTTTGGGTTCGGCTGGATGCCGGGATGCTGCGACCCGTTGGAGCTCAGGGCTCGGTGCTGGCAGCTCTTGGCAGCTCTCGGCTCTCCCTGATGCAAAGCGTTGGCACTGGGTTGCTCTCTCAGCCAGGGCCTGGGCAGCACCACCATCCTAAAACAACGCCGTGGATTTGTGTCTGTAGAGATGTGCAAAGTGTGGGGTATTTTCCTCTCTCTATTTACGGTGCGGATACAAATGCTGTAAATGGTCTCGATTTTACCCGTGGCCTATATTTAACTGTGAAGTCATTTCTGTGCCTTGGAAGCCTCATTTTCTGCTTCTTTTCTTCTTCTATTTTTTTCTTCTTTTATTTTTTTTTTTCCTCCTGTTGGTGCTGTGAGCACAGCTGGGATTTCTGTTCTGCTCTCCGTGGGCTGGAGGAGCTCAGCAGCAGCTCGGGGCGGGCATTGCAGGGCGATGCGGGTTGGGGTGCTGCAGCTTTTAGCTGCTCTTGGCCCCTCATCGCTGCCTCCGAGGGCGGCCGTGGCTTTTTGTCCATGGCTTTTCGTCCGTGGCTCCGTCCTGCTCAGAGCTGCCCCTGCTGTGCCGTGTCCCAGCCCAGCACACGGAGCCCAGGTTGCCATGAGGGCGATGGCTTTGGGCCCTCCTTTGAGGGAGCGATGGATGGAAACCCTCTGGTTGCTTTTCCGTGGGAAATGGGTGCTGGGAAGGGATGGCTGAGCAGAAGATTGGGCACATCTGTACTGGGAGCCGCGTGTTGGCTGCGCCGTGGCTCCCTTTCATTTGGGCTGGGTCTGGGGCTGTCCGTGCCGTGCTGCTTCTCCCATGTTCTGGCTCCCAAGGCCCTCAGCTGTTGGGCTTTCTCCCATCGGTGCCCCGTGCCGTGGTTGGAGCTGCCCGACCCCAACCCCAGCGGTGGGTTCCCTCGGAGTTCCCATTTGGATCATTTTCCCTTTGTGCTCAGATCATTTGCAGCCCTCCCCACCCCTCTTTTCCAGCCTGCTAAGCCGTGTTAGCGATTCTCCACCAGCCAAGGGCTGGAGCAGCACGGTTAATAGAGAGCAGCTCCAAGCGGGGCCGGCGCCTGCGACGAGCTTTTCTCTCCCCATCCCTTCCCAGGAGCTGCAGTCACTTCTCCCATTGCTCTGGCTTTTGGGATCCAAACACCAGCAGGGGCTGTGGGGCGGCTGCTCGTCCCTATCGGCGCCCAAAGCCGTGCTGCTCCTGGAGCCACACAGCAGCAGGGTGATGGGTGAAGGAGGGACGGCTCCAGGTACGGCTGCAGAGCTGCCGCCGTGCGCCAGCAGAGGTGTTTTGGAGGTGTATCTCCAATGCACAAACGGGTCCTGGGCACCAATCTGTGCAGCTGCACGCCTGGCGCCGTGAGTGGGCTGTGGGATGGAGGTGGGTTACAGGGCTGCAAACGCCGGCCCAGCGCCGGGTGTCCGTCTGTCTGTCTGTCTGTCCATGCAGCCGCCCCACACAGCCGGGGTTGGGGCCATCCGTATCGATACGTGCTTTTATTTGGTGAGGTTTGTCCGCTGGCCTGCCTGCAAAATTGCAGCAATTTTTCCTTAAATTACTCGTTTCCAATGGCGAGGTTTTTATTTTTTGTGTTTGCGTGGTGGAGGCGTTAATTGTGCCTTAGAGATTTGCTCTCTGTCCTCCTTGTTTTTCCTCACTTGGGCACAGACCTCGCTCTGCTCCCTTGGGTCTGGTGGGGGTCACAGCGTTGCTGCTTTCAGCCCCAAAGTGGAGTTTTAAGATTTATTTTTCCCTTTGCTCACGGGGTGCCCTCAGGTCCAGCCGTCCCCATACGGTCATGGGATTGAGCCCCACGGCCATGGGTGCCACAGGGACCCCAAAGCATCAGCAGATGCCTTCTGGAGGTGTGAAACAGCAGCAGTGGGGCCGGGCTGTCCTGGTGTGAGCAGCCCAGGAGGCGCTGGAATGGGGCTGCAGGTGGGTCCGGTCGTTGCTGGTGGGAGTTCTCCTCCCTCCTCTCCCCCTCTGCTTGTTGATGCTGCTGTGGCTGGGCTGCTAAATAGCTTCCCATTGTTCGAGAGCTAATTACCTCTTAATGAGGCTCCTTACTCAAAAGCCATGAGGAGCGGTGGGTGTGCTGGGCTGCCTTTGGGCACCGTGCCCACGGGGAGAAGGTGCAGGGATGGATCTGTGGACAGTGCCAGGTTTGGGGACCACGGCCTCAGTGCCCTGCGTGGGACACCGTGGGGTCAGCACGGAGCCGTGGCTGAGCTCTCAGCCCCATCCTGTGCCAAAATGTGCACAGACCCCCATCTGCAGCGCATCCAGCATTTGGGCGATGGTTCCAAAGCGTGGTTGGGTTGCATCCATACACCGTGTGCCCTTGGCTGGTGCTGTCCCAGCCAGGACCGACCCTCAGGGGCTGCAGGGTGATGGTGGTGATGGGAGGGAGCTGAGCTTTGCCCTGGCTTTGCCATGCGCCAGCACTGCGATGGGGAGAGGGCAGCCGTGGAGCGCAGCCATCGCATCGCACCCTGCTCCCCAGCCCTGCTCCCCAGCCCTGCTCCCCAGCCCTGCTCCCCAGCCCTGCTCCCCAGCCCTGCTCTGCCCCACAGGCATTTGGGCCATTCATGGTGTGGCGATGGTGGCGAGGAAGGATGGAGGTAGAGGCTGCTTTATGTGTGTGTGTACATGATGTATTCTTTCCCGTCCCTTTTGAAATGTTCCCCTCCTCGTTTCCAAACCCGTTTCTGCTCATTGTAGGGCGGGCGGTGCGGCTGCAGGTGCTTCTGCTGTGCTGCTTTGGTGCCTTTGTGGGGTCATTGCACAGTGCATCCCACTGAGCTCCTGGCATCACCACACAGCCGACGATCACCGCCAGCATTTCCACCGCGGCATCCCCAGGACCAGCTGAGCGCGGAACCCCGACTGCCTGCTTTGTATTCAGACACAGAACAGGCCTTGATTTAAGCTGGGCCGCCCCAAAATCCTCCCCCCCCCCCCCCCCAAATTGACATTCTCATTGCAGACCCTCAGCCCAGAGCCCAGCAGGCGCCGATGCACGGCGCTGCACTGCTCCACCTGCAGCAGGAGAGGCCCACGGATTGCATGCACCGTGCTGCATCCTACACCACGCCTGCACTGTGTGCTGTGCTGTGCTGTGCTGTGCATGCACCACGACTGCACCGTGTGCTGTGCTGTGCTGTGCTGTTCATGCACCACGACTGCACCGTGCCTGCGCCCGACTTCTTTGCATCCCTTTCACCAGCGCGACGCTCGGCCGCGCTGCTCCCCGCTCCATCTGAGCCCAACTTTTGTTCCGTTTTCCTTTCTTTCTTTTCTTTCTCACTGCAGAAAAGGCCACGTTCCCGGGGTCGGTTTCTTTTTCCCAGAGCGCTGGGCGCGGATGGAGCTCCCCGTCAGCTCAGCAGCAGCTCATGTTGTCCCAGCAGCGGGCGCGCGCCTCCCTGCCGTCCTCGGGGAGAATTTCGTGCTGTGCCTTCGAGTGGCTTTTATTCGGCCTCCATCTCCACACACACATTTTATTTAAAGCGAGCCGCGTTGATCTGCGCAGCGAAATGAAACCAGCCGAGCCCGTAGAGAGCTCAGAAAATCCCAATTCTTCCTTTTATCCGATCCCGTTTCCATTGCGAGGAGCAGCTCCTGCAGCCCCTGTGCTGTTACCGGCCATAGGCTGCGCCCAGCACCTGCTGTTACTTTTCACCTGGCGTTTCCTTAAAGATTTTGGTGATTTCTTTCCTGTCCCCACGCAGGGGGAGCCGCCTCCATCAGCTCCATAATCCCAATTATTATCTGCTCGTTGGATCGCGGCTTCTTATTAAATTTGGCACTGCTGGATTTGCCGTTCCGGCCGCCTGCCTCGGTGCTGGGATTCATCTCCCTGAGCCCGGGGGAGGAAATGGAGTGGAAAAAGGCTGGGGGTGCAGGGGGTTCTCAGTGCCACGTCCCCACGCTGTCCCCTGCAGCTCCCAGGCGCTGCCTGCTGTGCTTTCCCTGCACGGCGGGCGCCTCTTATTTCAGCCAAAGGGTCAAAAATGGAAGTGATTGGAATTACTTTTTTTTTTTTTTTAATTATTTTTTAAGTGACGCCTTCATACCTGCTTTAAAAATCTGTATATGTATGAAAAAGAAGTTATTTTTCTTTTGCTCTGAGATTCAGAGGAAGCTCTCTCCACCAGCGCTGCCCTTCGCACAAAGGGTTCCCTCCCCACATCCCGCGCTGTTTGTCAGCACATCTTTCTCTCCTTGCTCGTTTCTCCTCCAAATTCTGTTTTTTTGGTGGCTGTGTTTTGCCTGGTGCTGCATTCAGGGCCCTTTGGGGGGATTTCTGCTGCTCCCACACCCGTTCCCACCCATGGCTGCTTGGGGACCCGCGGGGTCCCATTACCCACCGCTCACCGCTCGCTCTTTTGCTTTGCATCCCCGCTCCTCTTCCAATGCTTTTCCACCATTTTGCTCCGTTTAGAGCACAAAGTGCCCGTATCAGTGCTTCGCTGTCCTCACAGCTGCGATGAGAGCTGTGGGGTCACACTTAACGCAGAGCCTCGCAGCGGCCGTCCCCACACAGCACCATCCCTGTGCCGCTGCGCACCGCGGCACTCGGCTCAGTGCGGGGTCCTGGGGGGCACCGAGGCCGCCCCGTTCCATCCAAGGGTGTTGGGTTGTGGGGTCCCCCTGTGCCCAACACCCCGTGGCCTTTTGTTGCACTGCCACAATTCCTCTTCCCCTCTCTGTGCTCGGCATCCCACTGGGGTCGGGCGCGGGGACCCTCGGGCGGCGCAGGCAATGCGTGGCGGTGGGATGAGCTCCAGTTCCCAGCCCTGCACGCAGACGTCGCCTCTCCCCCAGCCTCAGTTTCTCGTGTCGATGTGAGGAGGGGTGCTGGGGCTGCGTGGAGCTGCTCCATCTGTGGGACAAGGGAAGGGATGAGGGGATGGGTCCCCAGGAAGCGCCGTGTCCGGTCCTTGATCCCCTGGGATGGAGCCCAGCTGGGCTCTGTGCGTTTGGTTGTTGGTTGTTGGGTTTTTTTTATACCTTAAACATTTTAATATTGGTTTCACCTTATAAATCACTGCACCGGGCTGCCTTGTAAAGGGAGATTTATGGGCCCAGGTGTGGCTGCGACGCGCTGAACTTTGCTGCTGGCCGGCCTGCTGCACTGCTGCTGTAATGGGGGTGGGGGTGTAAATCCCATCCCGTGGGGACAGGAGTGGGAATCACACCCCACAGCCCTCCTGCACACACCCAGAGCCGTGTATCCCCCCTGCTGGTGTCAATCTATGGGGTTCAGTCCCCCCCCTCCCCAGCCCCACAGGCGGCTGCGGCGGCTCCGGAGGGATTTTCCCAGCGCCAGCGCTGCCCTCAGCAGCACAAACGAACCAAGTAATTGCAACATGGAAATATTTTGTGCTCATTAAGCGGCGCACGAAGGAGCAGCGTTCCCTGGCGCGGGCAGGGACTCCCAGGGGTCACCGGGACCCAAACCCTGCTGCTCTACTGTGGCCGAACAGCGGGGCAGGGGGGGGCTGACCCACGGCGTGGGGCCACCGTGGTGCTGGGTGTTGCCCCGTGCAGAGCCCCAGTGCTGTGGGGTGCAGTGGTGGTGGGCTCAGGGTTGGTGCATTTTCTCCCAGCTGCTCCAAATCCACTGCATTACAGCTCAAAGCAAAGGGATGCCCTGACGCTGCGCTGCTGCGTGCCGAAGGAGGCCGGGGTGCCCGCTCCTCCTGCAGCACAGGGGTGGTATTAGATGCAGGAGGTGCCAAGGAGCTGATGCACAGAGCATGCGAGGATGCAGGGATGCAGCAGAGCCCGGCACGTGCTTATGGTGCTCCTCCAGCACTGCCACGATGCTCTGTGCTGTTCTCAGTGCCGGAGGAGCGAAGGCGCTGCGTGGGGAGCGCCCAGGAGAGCTGCAGGCGGGGGAAGCTTTATGGCTGTAGTTAAGGAGACTTTATGATATTGTATCTGAACAATTGCCTGCTATTATCTGGATCGATGCCGCGTGATTGAGACGCCGGTTGATAACCCAGCCGCTTTCACACCGCGCCGGGTCGCTTTGCTCTCCGTTAACACCCCTCAGCTCTTCTGCTTTGCTCCCCCAGAGCTGCGCGCTGCGGCCGTGGGCTCTCACCGTGGGGCATCTCGTGCCCTGTGCCACTCTGCGTGGGGACCTGGGTGCCGTGGGGCCGTGCTGGCTGCCAGCCCAAGGCAGTGCTGTGCTGGGTGCTATAGGGCTGTTCTCAGCGCTCTGTGCCGCCGTGGGGTTGAGCTCAGCACCCCGACGTGAGGTCAGGCACCAGAAGCCATCCGTTCTCTGGCTGAGCCCCCTTTATGGGCATAGAAATTCATAGGGGGGGTTCACTGGGGTCACACGCCCCGTCCTGATCTCTGGAGGGGGTTTGGGGTCTCAGCCCCACCTCTGCCCGCCCCGCCGTGACCTTGGGTGCATCACGTCAGCTCCACGTGCTGCGTTTCCCACAGCTGTAAAACGAGGGCAGCCATACCTTTCCCACCTCGCAGAGGGCTTGGGAGGCTTAATTAGTTAATGTTCGTAAAGTGCTTTGAGGATTAATTAATATTGCGACTAATTTTTCTGATGGTAAAACGCCGCTTCCCTATCCGTGCGCCGCTGCTGTTCTGTGTGACCCCATAACAAAGCCAAGGCAGCCGGGGCCGGGCTCAACAGCCTGGTGCTGTGTTGGGAGCAGGAGGGCAGCGTGCCCAGGGCTGGGGAACAGTGCTGCTCCCCGCCCTCCCCATGCAGCATCCCCACTGCTGGGATGTGCGCTGCTGCCTCCACCCCGTGCCTCTGGGTTCTGCTCTGTGTCGCCTGCATCCACCAGGCTGCCCCACGCACGGCCCATCACGTCCCACTGCATCCCATTGCATCCCACACCCACTGCATCCCACTGCATCCCACACCCCACTGTGCCCACCGAGACCCCCAGGGCTGTTGGCTCAGCCCCATCTGCTCTCCGGCTTTGGGTGTTTCCCAGCGGCAGAGCGCAGCCACGGAGCTGCTTTCCCCATGAAACAAGTTGTAGCAGGCACACCTGCCTGCGAGCTGCTGGCAGCACGGGGCATTTCTGCTGTCTTAATTCCCGTATGCCATTAGTCAGAGCGCTGACTGGCAAGTTTTGTTTCCTCCGAGATGATTTCTCAGCAGCAGCGCTCCTCCGCGCCGCTCGCCCGCATCCCTCCTGCTGCAGCACCGGGGGTCACAACGAGGGGGGAAGGGGACAGGAGAGGGGTGTCCTCAGCCCCCTCCCCGGTGTCCACGTGTAGATTGGGGTCAGTGCTCGTGAGGTTTGCTGCCTTGCTCCTGCGCCGTGGGTTTGCTGCTCCTTTTGGAGAGGACAAAGCGCGGCGTGCGGGGCCACGGTGAGCTGCCACCGCCCGCACCCCGCTCTGCGCCGCTGATGGCATCCAGCAATTAAGCTGGAAGTAATGCAATGATAAAAATAACACGGCGTCCTTCTGCAGCACGCTGCATCCCACCAGCTCAGAGGTGTTTAAAAAAACCCGTTCAACCCCAATCCCACCATCATCAGGTTGTGGGGTGGCATCGGTGCTGCGTCCGCTGCTCCTTCCCTGCGCTCCTCCAGGTGCGGGTGGCTCCAGTTCCCTCAGTTGAGAGACTGGTTTGGTGATGGGCAGGTTTAAAATAATATGATTTACATGTGGGTTTTGGGTTTTTTTTTTTTGTTTTGTTTTAATTTTTCCTCTTCCCAGGGTTGCTCACTCTCCAGGGCTTTGTTTTCCAGCTTTTCTCCATAATGCAAAGAGCAGAAATGCATTGCGTTGACGGTGATGGAGGCACTCGTGCCGCGGCAGGGCTTGGGAGCAGAGATGGGCTTTGAGTTACGTGAGTGGGGCTCTCAGGCTGTGCCTCCTTGGGTGCATTTCTGAGTCCTTGCTGCAGTTGGTGGGAGCAGAACGCCGTGTGCCATCCCCGCACAGGGACAAATTGCGGTGCTGTCGGGTGGACGGGCGCAGAATGGCTTTGTGGTGGTGGTTGTTGTGCCCTGTGGAGCTTGATCCCGTGGGCAGCCTCACCCCATGGGCACCACATACCCAGAGGATGCTCTGAGTGCTGCTGGTACCTGGGAAGCATTGGGCTGGGTGCTGCCGGTGGGGCCGTGCCGTCGCCATCTCCCCATGGCGCACACAGCGCTGCCGCCCCGTTCTCACGCAGACCCCATCCCACACAAGGGCTCCTGGCCCCATCCCCATCTCCTGCCCCGTTCGGCGCAGTGGAAGGAGCCAAGCAGTTTCCTGGCCAGGAGGGATGGAGGGGGAAACGGTTTCCGCTGCTGGGGAACATATGGATCCAATTGCTCCATGCAAAACCGAGCGGTGCGGGACGGCTCCTCCGGGCATCACCGTTGCTACGGCAGGACTGCTGCGTCCCCGCCGTCCCCATCCCATCCCCGTGCCCTGGGCTGCCCGTGCCATCCTGGGGAGAGCCTCCGCCCTCCCGTGCCTTTTGTCAGCCTCAGAAAAATTGACCTTGAAGCGCGCTGGAAGAGCCCTGCAGCTAATCGTGTTAGGAGGTGTCTGACTGCAGCTCCGCGCTGCTCTACCTGAGCGGCATTAGCAAAGGGGACGCGTCGGGCTCGCGGCGCCCCGGCTCAATAATTGATGCGTTTGCTCAGCTCCCCTTCCGTGGAAGGAAACCCAAGTGGTGGGAGGACGGCGACTCCAG
>NW_024885120.1:6064-22947 GCF_019232065.1 Centrocercus urophasianus | reverse complement strand
AATTTATTCTTTTTAAGGCGATTTTTCTCAGTAGTGAGAAAGACTCGATCTGTAACGAAACCACTCCGAGACGCACGGGGCAGCGCCAGCGCAGCGCGCATCTCCCCGCGCAGGTCGCAGAGCTCTTGGAAACCGCCGTGCTCACCTGCGCGGCTCCGCGGAGCGGCCGTTTCGTTGTCGGGGCCGGGACGGCACCCCTGAGCATCCCGCCAGCCTTAGGGAAAACCAGACCGGCCCCGTAACACATCACAACATCACAGGAAGCTGCGCGAAAACGAGAGGCGAAAAAGAGCTGGACAGTCCCACAAAGATTTAAAAATCGCGCCGATTTTTCTCTCGTTTTTTGTTTTTCTGTTTTTTTTGTTTGTTTGTTTGTTTGTTTGTTTGTTTTTTTGTCTGCGTTTGTTTCAGTTTGTTTCTTTTTTTTCTTTCTTTCTTTCTTTCTTTCTTTTTTTTTTTTTTTCAATTTTCTTTTTTCTTTTCCTTTTTTCTTTTCTTTCAGTCAAGGCTCCTAGGAGGAATTTTCAATCCCCTTCGTAACACCCACGGCCCCTAGCCTGAAGGCGAAGGCGTGAAAATAAAGAAATTAACAGCCGGGCTGGTGCCACAAAAGCCTGGGGGATGTTGCCCTTACCCTGGTCCACCCCCTCCCCAACCCCTGAAGGCCAAACCCAGCTGGGAAGGTCTGGGGCGTCCCTCCTTTCCCTCCATCCCATCTCGTCCGGGCTCTCTCTGTCAGAGAAAAGGGAAAAGCCCAGGTGAGGGGAACACGACGTGCCATGAAGGTGGCAGAAGCTATCCACCAGCAGTACAGTGACCCCAGGGAGATATGAGGGGGTTCACACACAGCCCCCAACTGCAGGAGGGCTTTCTGAACAGAACTAAAGGGAAAAGATCAACCAGACTGTCTGGTTTTGGTTGTGGGGTGGTTTTTTTTTTTTTTTCTTAAATTATTATTATTTTTTTTTCTCTTTTTTTTTCCTCTTCTATCTTTGTTTCTTCTTTTCTCATTTTTCTCCTCTTCTCTTCTTTCTCCTCCTCCTTCCCTCGCCCCTTTTCTTTTTTTTCTTTTTTCCTTTTTCTTTTGTTTTTCTTTTCCTTCATTTTTCTCCTTCCACAACAATCACAAAACACCCCAAAGCAGGAGGAGCACACTCAGTCCGGTGCTGCTCGGTGGCCCCTTTGTTCCCGGTGGGGGGACATGAGAGGCGTGAACCCCCAGCCCTCTGCCCGCACGCCATGGGACGGCCCCCTTCCCGGCGGGGCTGCTTGGCAGGGCCAGACCCTCCTCTCCTCTCGGCGGATCGGGGATATGATAAAAGGAGACAAGGCTCTGAAAGGATTTGATTGAGATGGCGTGTGCCAAGCTGATGGGAGCCAGCGAGGGACAAAGCGCCGAGGAGCCATGGACACTCGAGCAATTATTCCTCCACGCTGAAGGTGGATTAGCGCAATGGAAAGAAGCATATGTTCGGCCTGGGGCGACACTCCCCCTGGCTGGGTTTAGAGAATGAGAGCGGAGAAAGAGGCTGAACCTGGAATATCAACTATCCTGGAGACAGCCCACGCGCCCCCCCCCTGCTCCCAGCCTCTCCAAAAGTCCTGGGGATGGATGGCGAGATAAATAAGCACGGCCCTGTAGATCAACGGGCACGCACACGTATGCCCACAGAGAGCTGCACACACCTCTGTGTGCAGCCATTGCATCCCTTGGCATGGGCACAGGGAGAGACAGAAAGGTGGGAAAACCCCCTCGGGTGTGACAAAGAGAGAACAAACAGCCAGCCTAAGGGCCCTTTCTGCCCCGCTCTGCTGGAGCTCAGCCCCTTTGCTCAAACTTTCTGAAGGAGGCTGTGGTGAGGGATGGGGTCATCCCTATCCCCTCACACCAGGCCCAGCATGGAAGATGCATGGCAAACCTCTCAGCTCCCCCTTTCCTCCTGCTCCTGCAATGCATCCTGCAGGCACCAAGCAGGGGGAGAAGGACGCGCTCTGCTAGGAGAGAGGGAGGGAGAAAGAGGAAGGCCGCTCTCCCCATCCTCCTGGGAGCTCCAAAATTGTGCCCCAAATATTTCACTTCTGCTTCTTCATCCTCAGGCAGACTTAACACAGGGGCTGGCAGCACGAGGGCAGAAAGCTCTGCAGGATGGACAAGCCAGTAGGAACATAACCAAAACCATCGCGTGGAAGAAATACACATCCCCAAGAGTGCAATGGCACAGAGTGCAACAGCTCCCGCCAGAAAAAAGCTCCGCTCAGAGCCCCTGCATCTGCTTTCAATAGTCGGTTACAAAAGGAATTAACCACACCACAGGCAGCAACAGCAGTGGTGCTCAAGAGTATCTCTGGATGGGAAAGATCTCCATGCTCTCTGTGTCCTATGGAAGCTGGGGATTTAGTGCACACACTTCACGCTCGGCTGTCCTTCACCTTCCTGCTCTGAAAACAAGGTTATTCCTTCTGTCCCAGGATGTGATTCCCCACTTTCTCTCCCTTCACCTGCTCCAAAGGTGTCTGTACAAACGAGCCTTGTGGATACACACAGATCAGGGAGCTTGCTGGAACCTTGGAGCCCTGGTTCAGAGAGGGAACACACACGCTTGCCACACAAGGCAGTGATAGTTCTGGGTGCTGGTTCCTGCCCTGTAGGAACTAGGGTGTGAAGGACAGCCAGTCTGGAGACCAGTGGGTCCTTCCCACTCCATCAGAAAGCTCTCAGTCCCCTCAGTCTGATTCCCACTTTGGTTTGCTCAATGAATGTGCTCCAACCACTCTACTGGAGAGGTGAGAAATGTTGGCCCTTTCGTTTGAGCCACCAAAGCTGACCTCTGCATCATGGAGGCACAACTACACAGATGGTAACAGGGAATAAAGGCCACCTTCATACCTACAGCACCAGGTACCAAAACGGAGGAGTAACAGTGGAAGGACATGAATCTTGCCTTCCTCTACAAACCGTACTTCTGTTCACCCTTCCCAAAGCATCACCTTTTTCACTCGCTCAAGAAAGTCTAGGAACTTCAATCAGAAAAAGAGAAACAAGGCTGATTTGCTCATCTCTGCTAGTATAAACGGTCACAAAAGACTTGCACGTTTCCTCAGTCCTACTGCTTATATTAAATTACCTATTTTGAGGAGTTTCAGGTTATTCAACTAAACATTGCAAATGGAGAGGCTGCACCCCATGCAGAATAAATGACCTACGAACCAGGCTTGGCTGTTTGGTTTTTTTTTCCTCCATCCCAGAGATAAAAAGAAGGAACACATTTTAGTAATCCCCGCTCATTTTCACGGCCATTTGTGCACCTGTAACTCAAATAATGAAGCCATTCGTTATTTATATTGCACTTTCCCCTCCATTCTAGATTTCTAACGATCCGACCTTGTTTTATGGCCCCGACAAAGCCTGAAACTGGTGTGGACTTCCAATAATTGAGCGATATAGGGAAAAATCTTTAATTGGAATGAAGCAGATGTTAGCTTCATGCAGTCCTCTAACTTGATTATTCTTTGGACATGTTAGACAAGCATTAGTGATTGATAATGACGCTAATTAACCCCTTTCCTTTCCAAAACAGCTAACCAACGCCAGCGGGATTCTGCAAACAACACACCCAACGTACTGCATATATCACTATCTGTTTAGAGAGGATTCCAGTCACAACCACACCGCCCAAAATCTCCTGCCGACACCGAGCAGGCTCCAAATACTCCCTAATAGTTCCCAGCGCTGGCGAAGGAGCACTTAGAAAAGGCGCGTGGGACGGAACCGGCCTTTTGCAAACTCCTAACCTTTCACGTTTGGCTGCGGAGCTGTTTCCATCCCATTGCCTTCACTGGCTGGGATGGGCTCGACGCTGCTCCCCGTCAGAGAGACGTTTGTTATTTCAGCCACACTCCTGGAACGCGAGGGCTGGAGCTCTGGGAAGCCGGGCTGGGCTGAGACACGCACGTGGTGAGGAGGGAGAGGGAAGCGCACACGCCGGGATTTCAATGCGAGGCAGGAGATGAGCAAACAAACAAGGAGCTGATCTGATTAAGCAGTCAGATTTATCAAGGGCAATAAAGGAATCGCCTTCAAATGTAAGGGTTTGGAGAAATGAATACTCCTAGCAAGTGAATAAAATGTATTCAATTAACTAAAAACCTCGTGCACTTCTGAACTGAAGTGGAATCGACTGTAATTGATTTATTTGAAACCAGAGGTTAAGGACTGAATTAGCTAAGTACAACTGGGTATTTCAAGCCACTGACTTCTCAAATGTCAAATCCCTTCTATTTTAAATATTATTTCAGCTGCGGGGCATTGCTGTCCTGATGGCTGTTCCACCAGTTAAATCTCAAATTATATTAATATTCGATTTTTGGAGGGTGGGGTGAATTACGGTACAAAGAGGAGGGCTGTCCTTATGTCGTTAGGCTCACGTGCAGAAATCAGCACGGCGTGGCAGCCCTGCCCCAGCGTTCAGCCACTCACCCTAATTCTAGCCAATCTGGAGGACAAAACAACAGCAGATTTTTGTTGGTGTCTGAAAGCCTGACCTAGAATTTGACTGCTGCGTGTTGAGCTCGACGGTACGAGCGCATCCAAAGAGCAGCGAAGTAATTAGCAGGTTTTTGTAACCTCGCCTCGGTCGCAGCAGAAGAGGCTGAGCTGAAGCCAGTCTGATTTCCATCCTCGCCTGCAAAGTCCTTCCTCAGAAATAACAGCCATAAAGATATCTACGCAAGGTCATTCCATTTCTGTTTTCCGGTGGCTTGCAAATGCAGCAGAAGGATGCTTGAAATGCGCTCTCCTAGCATAGAGTAGCTAATTATATCTTTAACACGTTATTTATTACGACCTTATAATGTTCTAGCATAAGACCGCTTTATACATTGCCCAGTATAAAACGATTATATTGGGTACAGGTTTCTAAAAGTAACAAGCATCTGTAAATCCAGATCCGAATGAATGGTATATAATAAGATTGTTTTCGTTTAAAAATGAGTATTTATGTGTTGCTGTGGAAAGAGCAGCAATGTATTGCTGTTTATGAATGCTATTGTGCCTGAGGTTAGGATCCCACACACAATCTGAGATGCAGCCAAGAAAAACAGCCCTGATAGACAATGCTTCACTTCACCTGCTACAATACTGTGCATTTCATTTATGTCAAGAATATGTACAGTTAGGGTTCATTCACCTCATTATTTTGTTACATCTACTTTACAGTTAACCAGTCTCTCTCGGAAACAATAAATAACTGTTTTTTAAAACAATTGTGGCTTTGCATTCAAAAGATGCACTTTCAATTTATAAGAAAAAAATATTCAGGGCTTTTATAAACTGGCTGGCTCTCGAAAATAGAATTTAGACGCCACCAACTCTCTTTCTGCTTGGCAAGATTGATTTTACACTGCCTCCCATAAGTAGATTACCAAAGCAAAATGAAACATCTTGGGCTTTATCTAATGCTTTGCTTCACCAGCCCTAGCAAACGTCAGAATATATGAGCAAATGTTAATTCTCTTTGCAGCTTTATTGTAAACACCTCCCTCTTAACCTCCACCATTTCTGCCTGAGCAAAAAGGAAAAAAAAAAAAAAGAGCAGGAGGGGAGAGAGAGAGAGAGAGAGAGAAAGAGGCAGGAAAGGGAAAGAGAAAAATCAGCCAGCAGCACCAAAATATCATCATCACTTCAAGGAGACCATCTCCTTAAAAGGCCTTTACAATCCGAACCGCATTCGTCCCTTCTCCTGCGATATAACATAATCCAGCCCGATGCTGACTGCACCTACCCCCTGGGCCAAGGAGAACAGATTCAAAGGCGGGATCTCACACGTTTTTACAACCCATCTACAAGACGTACGCTCCTTCATCGTTAGTTTTAGGGCAAACTTCCCTACCTTACCACCACAAGAAACTTCAGCTAAAACCCTCAGCTCCTCGCAAACGGGGGCAGCCATCTCAAAACGCCAACCTGCGCCTCCCGCCCAAACACAAACCGCCCATCAGAACGGATCAGTCTGCTGCAGGACTGCACTAAAGTTCACAGCCGTGAGGTGACACAAGCAGGCACAAGCTATGGAGCTTTTCGTTTCCAGCACCCGGTTCTGATTCGCCTGCACGTTCCTTTTCCCTTCACAACGCCTCATTTTCAGTATTTGCTTAGCAGTAATTCCTTTAATAATGTCTTTCCTGAGACAGGTACCATTTCCTTTTCTCTCTGCTCTCTCCTGCAGGACAACCACACGTACAAAACTGCACAGGCTTTATAATTCTGTACGCTGCGGATAAACATAAAGAAAAACCTAGAGGTCAACATAAATAAAATAAAACTTTATTTTTGTTTGTTTGGTTTTTTTTTTTTTTTCTTTCTTTAAATAAAATTATGTTTTGGTTAAAGAAAAGATAGCGTGTCATTCTGTTAGCAGTACAGACAGTTTTTTTATCCAAAAGAATACATTGTGCTTTATTGTGTCGTTTGTCTGAATACAGACTCGGTGGAATATCTAAATGATACCCTGCTCTGAACTCCAAGTTGAAAGTAAGTTTTTATTATACTTGAGGGAAACAATGGGTTCAGCTGCTTATTGCAAGGAGCAATTGTCAAGGGAGAGTTAAACTCAATTACTGTAACCATACTGAATAAAAAATACTGCCAAGAACAAAAATACGCCTGGGTAAAGACAGCCACTGAATAAAAAAATCGACATAAAGCGTATCAAATATTTATTTATCTGGGCAACAAAGGACTATGATACATTGACAGGCATGGAAACTACTGCCGGCACAACTCAATACAATACAACTATAACTGCTTCCAATATGGCCAGTGGAAATACAGGATACCAGGTGGTCCTGGATGTGTGAAGTTCTTTGGAAAAGAAAAAAAAGAAAAAAAAAGAAGAACAAAAAAAAAAAAACCAAAACCAAACCAAAAACAAAAGAAAAGGGAAGGAAGGGGAAAAAAAGAATGAAAAAGGAAAACAAAAAAAAAAAGCTAAATCTTGTTTCAAAAGACAGTATTAATTTATTGCTCTGATGGTGCTTTGGGGAGAGGGACAGCGGATGAAAATAACTTCTTCTTTCATTTTTCACAACATATAAGGGTTGTAAAACCACTAACATGTTTAAAAATCTTGCCAGGGTCCAACATCACTTTATTTTTTCTTCAATGAGAAACTAAATGTCATACTAATTATATATAAAAATCCATGTGTTTTCTTTTTTTATTATTTGTTCAGCTGCTTCATTGTCGCCTTTAACATGCTACAACAGGGCTAAAAATGATGAATCCCAGAGAAAAACCCCCAAAAAACCTCTGATATCTAAATAAGTACCATGAACCACATGATGAACTAAGAGGGGAAGATTTAAAACCCACTAAACAAGAGGTAAACGAGATCACCAGATAAATAAAAAAAGGCTTAAAACAGACTCACCATATTTACAATTCCCATTAAATTACACATAAATAAATATATACATACATGAACACTGATTCCCTTATATAATAACCGTGAATCATGTTGCAATAGAAAGTTCAAGTTGGTCGCTTTACCTTTGCCAGGAAAAAGTTCTACAACTGAAGATATGACATGGAACTGCTTGTGTTTTGTGTTCAAGTTTATTCGCAATACTGATAAAACGTCATCAGTCCTTTTTGCCTTTCGTTTGCTTGCTGCTGCTGCTGCTGTCGCACTTCTCTCGCCTTTTTCTCTTTTAATATGGCTACAATCTTAACTGAAGTTTATGTAAGGGAAGGTGGTGATTCAGTCCAGTTCATAGAATTTTTTTTTAAGTATTATTTCCTTTTTTTTTAGTTTTTTTTTTAGTTTTTTTAATATATTTTTAGAAAAAAAAAGTCCTTTTGTTTTTTTTGTTTGTTTGTTTGTTTTGTTTTGTTTTCCTCCTTTTGTTTTATTTAAAAAAAAAAAAAAAGAAGTTCACAAACTCAAGACAGAACTTTTACTTTTTGCTGGCTCCGTCCCCCTGTTTTCTGTTCTCTTAGGCTCCAAACCGGGGTAGCAAAACGATGGTGGCAGCAGGGAGAGGGGGAACGAGTTAAAAGGGAGCAAATGGAGATGCGGATGCTGGGAAGGGTGCGGGGAGAGGGCAGAGCAGTCCCGCAGAGTCAGAGAACAGGATTGGCAGAAGGATGCTCATTCTGTTGCCGTAGCCTGGGGTGCTGGGTGCAGGGCAGAGGGAGGAGGGAGATGAATGGACTGATGGGCTGCGAGGGGGGGAAGGGAGAGGAGTGGGGGGGAATCCTCACTTTCGGTGCTTCTCCTCTTTGTCGCTGCTTTTGGTGCTGTTGTCTGTGTGGCTGTTGGGGTTGTTGCTGAGGTACATTTTGTCCATGGCCTTGAGCGCCTCGGTGAGATAGTTCTGCAGGGCGGTGACGGCAGCGCATACCGCCGGGCTCCCAAAGCCGTGCGAGATGAGGTTGAAGTGGGTCAGGCAGCTCTGGATGCCTGGCTCCAAAATGGGGTTGGGCCGCGAGTTCCCCAGGGGAGATCGGTCCTGAGCCAGCAGGTCGGTGAACTCTTTACAGATCTGTCTATAGCACAAATGGAGCAGAGACACAGAGAGGGAGGGCAGGAGGGGAAGAGAGAGGGAGAGAAATGAACCATCGCCGTCAGCAGCAAAGCCACGCTCCCTCCTAGGTTACACAAGCCTGCGGGTGAAGGCGGCCGCTGCCCCCGAGTGCACAAACGCACCCTCGCTCCCCCCCGCTTCCTCTCTTCTACACAGCATTCCCCCATCCTCACACTTGTGGGCAAAGCACCCACCTCTTCCCTTCACCTCGCACACGTGCACAACTGCGCATCGTGCCCCAGCCTGCACGGACAAAAAGCCAGCACGCACAGCACAGCAGCTCCCGCCCACCCCACCGATCCCCGTCTTGCACCCCTCACCTACTGCCTGCAAACCTCCATCCCTTCCCAGATTTTGGATTTTGGAACTGAATCAATACGCAGCTTAAAGTACCCCAGCAATGTGGAACGGAGGAGACGGGCCACAATATCCAAAGAGGATTTGGGGGATTTATTCACGTTTTGGAAGACTCTTATTTGGAGAGCCTCGGGCCTCTTCCTTCACAAGGCTAAAACACGCCCATGTGCGTGGGGAGGAAAGGGTGAAGGAAGAGAGGGGAATCGAGGCTTTAAATTAGGGTGTTCCGAAACACTTTATATATATACATCTCTATCTCCAAATCCAAAGGGACCTTTCCACACAGGGTAAAGGCTGACGCTAACCGGGCTCTGGAAATTTCCTTCCAGGGACGTGAGAAGGGAGGATACGAGGGCAGGGTGCAGAAGTTAGGTGACACCATCCGCCCACCGCACAAAGGGCTGGGGAAATAACACACCTTACAGCGAGGGCTTAGAGGCACGTTGAAACAGTTTGGATTCTGAAACCCGCGTTAATGTCTTCCAGCCATAAACTGGCTCCCATCTTCTGCCTGCGCCCTCTGGCACTGTGCCCTTTCGTGACACCTCCACTGGTAATTAAGGGCCACTAAACAACCCTTTTAATTTCCAGCAAACATATCAAAACAATCATTCTCCTTTCACGCGCCACCTGGAAGTCTAGCTAGCCCCACCAATGATAAACCCCGCTAGCATTTTAACTGTGTACAGATTGGCATTTAAAATATATTTTTAATATCCCTACGTTCACGAAGTAGCTGAGATCCTCAGGAAGAAAGAACCGCCGCAGATTTTAATGATCTGAAATCAGCTTAATGTGCCAGTTTTATTTTCCCGTCAATGGGAAGCCTTCCCCCTTCTACCTCGATTGATAAGCTAAGCGAGAGAACCCAGAATATTTTTTTGCTTTGAATAACTACTGCTTTTTTTCTTTAACCAAACATCCATCTGCAATATCCACAACTCACTCTCAAGCAAATCCATGCAGATGGACTGGATGGAAACCAAGCTGAGCTATGCAGAGCTCCTGAAGCAGGAGGGAACAAACAAACCCCCACAAAACGCAACACCAGCAGCCACCAGCTACGTGGAAAACATTTGCAAATAAAAGCTCCAAACCCGGGCCTGTCGCCCTCCCCTCATAACTGAACCACATGCTAGGAAGGTAAACGTCTTACTTTGTAGCTAGAAGCATGTTTTTTCTTGTGACTTGCTCGTTTGGATCGGAATGTTGTCGGTTGAGAAATTCAGCTACTGCTTTGGCAGGAAATTCTGTCTCACAAACGTACCCAAAATCTCTAGCTAGATGCACTGCTTCCCCTGCAAAGGGAGAGGCGGGAGGGGATGGGGAGGGAAACACACAGCTCATCAGTACACACAGCACAGAGGCAACAATACATCAGAAAAAAAAAAACCAACAAAAAAAAGCACGACTTTCTACTTGGGTTTTTCTTCTAAAAGACGGGACCGGTTCTCTTTCTATCTCTGCAAAAAGGTACAGTAAGAAATGCTAATCCCATCTTATCTTGTAGGAGCTGCCTTTTGCTTCAGTCCGGGGCAATGCAAATGTGTATTTTCATGACAATCTTTACGAGTGAAATCTCACATTCAATTTTTTTTTTTTTTTTCAAGCTTCCATTGACAAACAGATCTTAGCCAGACAGGCTCCGTGCACCTCAAATGTGTGCTTACATTTACACAGCCACGTGCACACGCAGCCATTTATACACAGCTCATTCAAATCTATTTACTCCGGAAATATTTGATTGCCTCAGCCACGTCTCTATATTCTTTCGCAATGCATCAATGATTAATATTGATCATAATTACTCCTAGAGCTCTTCTAAATAAAACGCATTAAACAGCTAAGTGTTTAAAATTTAACTTGATCGCATATAATTATATGTTCCCCCCCAAACGATTAACCATGAGAATTTTAGGGTCATTCCACCGAGTCTGTCTGTTTTGTTGATTTTCAAATCTTTGGTTTTAATTTCCTGAACCAGTTGGTTTTTACTGCAGGGCTTCCTGCCATTAGCTCTAGCTCCGGAAGAACGCATGCGCCAATTAGAGCTTCAAAGCCTCAGTCCAGTGAGCTTGTTTCCATAAAATGGAGCGGATCATAAACAATAACAGTACTCCAGAAAATGCTACGGGACTCAAAGCCCGAGCAGTGTTTACACTATCATCCCCTCAAAACCAGACACCGCTCCTAAGCCAAAAGGAGGGAGATCGGGCCTCTGTTTTGCTTTTTGTTTTCATAAAAATCACTCTTTTAAAGCAATTATACGCCAATGCCAAACAGAACAATAGATTACAAACATTCTCCATATTCATTAACATCCCCCAAAATATTAGGCATCTACCAAAGCCAGACTTTTTAGAAGTTTTCCCCTTGCAATTTGTTACTACGGTGTGCTGATGCAATGGCACAGCCTTTTCAAAGACAGTAAGATGCAGCTCACTCCCATGCAGCATGAACACTGTGCAGCGACCTAACCTGAATGTTTAAAAAACTCAAGTCCAGCATTGCGCAGTGCTTCTTTCCCCATCCCTTTCAACATGAAACATCTCCACCAGAATGCAAAGTGATAACAAAACAGAGCTACCAATTCCCTCCTACGCAACCAAACTTAACGCGAACCCGCGCAGCTTGGGGCTGAGGTTAAAAGCACTCTGCAGACCAAGCTGGCCCAAAACGTTGTGAAACCCACAAGCAGAGAGAAAGGGGGAGGATTTATATTCTGGGCGTGGGTTTACTTTGTGCCAGTCAATGTGACAAAGCAACTGATTCAAAACTAAAGAACAGCAAAGGCTCAGGCTTCTCACCGCTGAGTTCTGAAAGCACAGGGCACCTGAAGGTGCTAAAAGTAAGTTGTGCGTTCTCTGGACAGACCAAAGCAGAGAGGAATGATATAATGAAGGGAACACATGTTCAGAAAATGAGAACCAAAAGGGAGGGGGGGTGCAACTCGGAGGCTTTCAGGACACCATTAATTCACTGCTTAGGTCAAGGATTCCCAAATTAATTCAGGAAGTAATGGTCACGCATTTCTCCAATGCAGATGTCAGAAAACTTAAATGATTTACTGTTATGTGGCTGGGGGCAGGGGGAGATGAATCCCAAAGCAGCTGCAGTTTTTTGACATTTCAGTTGCCCACTGTGGAGGGGCGGCAGCAGCTCTGCTCCCTGCAACTTTCAGCCCAGTGCTGGTAGGACTGAGCTCAATGCCGAGTCTGCAGGTTTCGTTTTAAGTTTAAGTTAGATCAAAAGGCAGAGCTGCACAACCAACCATCCTTTCCTGATCGACCACAAGAACACCCTTCCAATTTCAAACAGGCAGCACCAACTCGGAAAAAAAAGAACACAAAAAAAACAACACAAAAAAACAAGCCAAGACACCGAGCCTTGTCCCACTGTGCAGCACCACAGGCAGGGCTGAGGCACTTACCCTCCACCAGCGAGGTGAGCAAGGTGACATTAGCAGCTTTGCGCCTCCCGGCCGGCAGGTTCAACCCTATCTTGTCCAGCTTTTCTCGGAGGGACCGCCCGCCATTTTTGGATTTTGCCCTGTGCCACAACAGAAGGACGTTAGAGGAGGGGCGGGAGGGACTGCAGCACCCCAAAATGCCGAACCAGAGGGACAATGAGGGGATGTTTTTGAGGGGAAAGCCAAGTCCACAGATGGAGCGGTGCAGTGACTGAGGTGACAGCCTGCTCTGAGCCCAGAGGGGACATGTCTCAGGGCAGCTGCGTTATTCCATTGGTAAGGCAAGAGGGGATGGCTTCAAGTCGCACTAGGGGAGGTTTGCGTCGGATATCAGGAAAAATTTCTTCTCATAGAGAGTTGTGAGGCACTGGAACAGGCTGCCGGGGGGGGGGGGGGGGGAGTCACCATCCCTGGAGGTGCTCAGGAACCGCGTGGCAGTGGCACCTGGTTAGTGGGCACGGTGGGGATGGTGGACTGCATTATCTTCGCCACGTTTCCAACCTTAATGGTTCTATTCTGCGATCCTATCGTTACTGAGCAGGCTGATGTGAAAGTTTGCCGTCATCGCATAGAGTCTGATCTCCGCACGGCAGAGACAGCGCGTTAGGATGAAAGTTTGGCTAGTTAATTTTATTCCCTGCCCGAGTGCTCTCGAACTGTCTGCACTGGATCACAGCCCGACGGCGCCCACAGAGCACGCTGACGCCAACCCCGCACCCCGGGCTGCCACCGCCACGAGGGCGGAGCGGCCGGCCTCCGCCACCCCTCGCACACCGGGCCGCGTTGCCATGGTTACAGCGCCCCCAACCCAATCGGCCGCCTCAGCGGCAGCGCGCCGCGCCCCCTAGCGGCCGGGCGGGCGCGGGGCTCCGTCGGGACGGCAGCGGTCACCGGGCGGCCGGCCGCGCGGTTCGGTGCCCCCTCGGCCGCCGCCGTCCGCCCGCCCGCCTCCCGCCTATCCCCCGCCCCTCACCTCCGCAGCACTCCGCCCAGCAGGGAGGCGTTGAGGCACTCGGGAGGCGAGAGGCGTCGCTGCACTTCCGCCACCGTGACCTTGTACTTGGAGGTGGAGCTGAGCAGCGAGAGGCGGCCCGGCACCGAGCAGAAGACCTCGTTGGGGTTCACCACCCCGCCGAAGAGCGCGTCCTTGTTGATGGGGATGGAGGAGACGGCGTTGTTGTTAGACTTGGAGAGGGACACGGGGCCTGCAGGGAGGGAGGAGCGGGAGGTGAGGGTGGGGAGGGGAGAAGGGGCTGAGCGGCCAGCCCGGCCCGGAGCGAGAATTAAAGAAAAAAAAAAGGCAAAAAAAAAAAAAAAAAAAAAAAAAAAAAAAACAAGAAAAACAAGAAAAACCAAAACACCGAAACACAGCGGGCGGCCCCGGCACAGCGCAGGAGTCGGGAGCGCGAGGCGGAGGGCCTAGGGTTGGGGATGGATGGCTTGTGACATTAATAGCTCGGGGAGGGCTAATGGATACACCGGGAGTTAAACGAACTCTGGAGATTACTAATAAAAGAGCCAATTATCATGTCGGCTCGGAAAGAGCATCTCTTCAGATTTATCCCTCGCGCGTCTAATTTGATGTGACAAAGGCTTGGCGGCCGGCGATGGGGACGAGGACGGGGCGCGGGGCCGCCCGCTGTCCGTGCCCGGTCCGCCCGGCACAAAGCCGCAGAGATCCCGCGGCCCCGCCGCCGCTTCGCCCCCCGCTCCCCGGCAGCTCGGCCGAGCGCCGCCGCGATTCGATCGCGGAACCGCGAGAGGAGGGGAGCGCGGCGTTTTCTCCTCCGCTTTACCGACAACGATTTGCCCCGAGCTTCGGGCAAAGCGCGAAACCGAGCCGCTTCCCGACGCGCCGAAAACACCGGAGCGGATTTTGCGGTCCCGCTGTTCTCGGGCAAGCGATACGAGCCGTGCCCTCCGCCCGCTGCCCTACCGACCCCGGCCCGCAGCGCCCGCGCTCGCCTCTCACCTTTCTTAATGACGGTCTGGTCCGGGATGTTGATGCCGGGATCTTCTACGTGCTGCAACACAACGAGAGGCGGCGGTCAGCGAGCGCGGCGGGCACCGAGAGCCGTCCCACAGCCCCGGGCCCCGCATCCATCCCTGCCTCCCTCCCTCCCTTCCTCCCTCCCTCCCCTCCATTCCGCCTCTCCCCGCCGCGGGCGAGGCACAAAGGAGCGGCCGCAGCCGGGCGCACGGAGCCGCTCCGACGGGGCGAGCTTTGCACCCCCGGGCGGGCTCCCCCCATTGTCTGCCCGCAGATGGGGTTCGATCGCAACGTGCCGAGGAAGCCAAACGGAATAGCGTTGTTGTTTTGTTGTGTTTTTTTTTTTTCTAAATCCGAAAGAAGTGACAGGCGATATAATGCCTGGCTGTGTTTACAAATTAACACCAGCGCTGCTGAGATAGAAGGTTTCGCAATCGTTACAAAACGCAGGCATTACCATTTAAAAAACTATTACTTCCTCCTCTAGTCTTTGTCCAACAATAATACTGATCCTAACATTTTCCATTCTGCCTTGGATTTATGCTCCCGTTAATTGTGCCTGATCTCAATGATTCCGGGTGGATGGTACTAAGTTGCTTTATTACAGGTTTTATTATACTCCGTGCTCTCATTTGTAACTTGCCTAAAGTGCTTCTGGATTTAAGTATAATTAAATTGAGAAATGTTCAGAAATGACTACTGCCGCAGTTCTCGTGTTTTAACTATATGGGGAAATATGATCCCTTTATGCATGCACCCTAAACCCATAAAGTCAATGTAGTGTGGCATAATACTTTTATTTGTGTTATTTCTGCACGTATTCCGTACGGGGAGGACTGTTAAGTTTAAAATCCCACCGAGATATTTATGATTAAATAATTTTCACCGTCTCCTCGATTTTCCTAAATCTCCACCGGTCCCTTTTGTTAAAGCCGAACCGTGGCAGCAACGGGAAAATCCACAAGCGACCCAAAGCTCCGTATTTTTTTCCCCCTCGCACAACGGATACTCGCAGCTACTCCCCTGTTTCTGTGCCTTCCCGCACTCACCCTGCCCATTCCGTTTTACAGAGAGGGAAGAAAAAATAAAACAAACCAAAAACAACAAAACAAAACAAAACAAAAAAACCAACCAAGGGCCGGGCTGGGTAAGGATTTAAAACAGATGGCACTCGGCTCTCACAAACTACGGCAGCGCCGTTAATTCGTGGGTCTTTGAGACGCGAACGGAGCGATTTGTACCGCAATCTCTGCAGGGCACAGCGAGACAGAGCAGAGGGGGAATGGAGGAGTACGCTTTGGTCACGTTCCTGCAGCAGTCAGGGGCTCACCGGCAACAAATTGGTTTGTTCCTGCTGTTGCCTCCGCTTTATTTCGCATCGGGTTAAAAGAACCGACTCGTTCCTAACGGATCCCAATGGCTCACTAAAGCCTCCGCTCTGGAAAGCGTTCGTATTTATTGCAAAAGTGCGGAACACGAGCGGCAATTTTCTGCGGCTAAATTCAGCCGGGGGGGGGGGAGGGCTGCCATAAATTCCCCATTTTCCACGAGCGTAATTTTCAAAAGGTTTCCAAGCGCCCCCCAAAATGAGGTCCATCGGTCTGAGCATCATCCTCACAACGCGAAACTGTACTCATTAAGCTGTCAGCGAATATATTGCTGGAAGATTTGATCCCGTAATTTGGGATGGCATTTCGGCAGAAATCACATCCAGACACCACAGCTCCCTCCTCTCCCTCGCAGCCTCAGCCCCTCCGCACGGGCACTGCGAGCTTTCGTGCATCTATTGCCACATTCTGGTTCTGTTTGCAGGGAGAACACCGGCAGAGGAACTTTGCTCACGTTCCCATTGCGTTGCATAAAGCACTCTCCTGCGGAACAATGGCCCGGCTGCTCCATCACAGCCCTGTGTAATGCCATGCTTCATTAGAAACCATTTCTTTTTTTTTCTTTTTTTTTTTTTAAATCCGGGCTTACTGATAGCAGAATTGGATTCCCCGAATAACCCGCTGCCCAATGGGCTCCGCACATTTAATTTAATAGAAGTGCAGCGGGTCTGGCTGGGATTTGATAACCCATAGGTATAGCCAATGGTCTGTGGGGTCATCCATCCCTCTGTGCTGCTGCTGGAAGAACATGGCAGCAGCTCCACACACCCCTCCTCCGATACTTGTCCATTAATTCCTTTGGAGAAGGGATCTCCCTGCGTCCCCTCACAACTTGAGATGCCACCATCCTGTAATCGTGGGGAACCGACCTCTCTTCCTTAGGCCACTTTCCCCGACTTTTTTTTCACCCCTTTCCCTGCGCGTTTCCCAAGGAGGACGCTCTCAGAGACCCCACGCCAACGAGAGATCCCCACACACCCGGCCCTGTGGCTATAGTAAACATTCTCCCAATCGCAACATCTCGTTGTCACCGAGAAGGAAAGATATTGTTAACACCGACACTCATTTGATTTATCCCCATTTCAGCGGGCGCAAC
>NW_024885120.1:5462-5964 GCF_019232065.1 Centrocercus urophasianus | reverse complement strand
CCCCCCCCCCCCCCCTTCCTCCACGGGGCCGCGGTCCGGCGCTGCTTACCGGCACGTCCTCGATGGCGTGAGGGATGGAGTGGAGCGGCAGGTCGGCCAGCCCCGCGCCCAGCCCGTGCGGGCCGTGCAGCAGGTCGTCGTGCCGCCGGTAGTCGCGGCGGGGGTCCAACCCCCCCAGCTGATGGGGCAGCCCCCGGTGCGCGTGCAGCAAACCCGGCTCCTGGCTCTGCCTCTGGCCCGGCCAAGCCGGGTGCTGGGGCTGCGGTTGGGTGTGCAGGGAGTTGAGGCTGTAAGGGTCGTTGACGTGGGAATAGGGGTCCTGAGACTGGGGGTAGATGGGCTGGTACGGGGGGGGGAAGTAGGGCGGCTGGAAGTCGGCGTTGGGGGTGTGCGAGAGCGGCGGGGCGCTGCTATACGGGGACTGCCCCACGGCCCCCAGCTGGGGCAGCCGCGCCGTCCCGTTGCTGGCACTGTCGTGGCGCTCCTGGGGGGGGGGGGGGGG
>NW_024885120.1:0-5362 GCF_019232065.1 Centrocercus urophasianus | reverse complement strand
CGGGGAGGGGGTACGGGGGAAGAGGGGAGGGGAGAGAGGGGGAGAAAAGAAAAACAAAAGATGAAATCAAAACCGGTGCTCCTCAAAATCGCCCTCCGGTCATTTCCCCCACCGGGCAGCTCCTCTCTCAGAGGAAGAGACGGAGGTCCGTCTGCCCACCTCGGCAGCATTAACGGGGCTCGGACCACTGCCCCAACGGTGGCGGTGTAATAGCAGCGATAATCACAATAACGGGACCGTTCCGAACAATTCAAAAAAACGCTGCGGCGGGGCTCCGTGCGCTCCCGGCCGGCCGTGCCCCGGCAGCGGGCACTGAAAGAACCCTTACACGGGGCCCTACGGAACCATAATCCGAAAACGCAACCCAAAGCTCTGCCCCGGTCCCCGCGCACCTTTGCCGGGGGCCGCCGCCGCCACATCCCGGGAATAACGCGAGGGAGCCGAGCGAACTGCCATCTTGCTGCGGGGGCACCGTTGCCCCTGCCCGCAACTTTGCACAACGATTCGGGGCGAAGGCGCGGCCCCAGAGTCTCCTCCGGGCCCCGCTCAGACGGGGGAGAGAAGGAGGAAGAAGAGGTCGAAAGGAGAGAGACAGAGCTCTAAGAAAGGCGGCGAGGGAAGGAGGAAAACCCCGCGGGCAGGTGCGGGGCGAAGGGAACGGAGTGGCGGCTCTAGAGATCGGCAGAGCAAAAATGAAAGGAAAAAGAGAGAAAGAAAAAAAAAAAAAAAAAAAGGAAAAAAGGGAGCGGGGCGGGTCCGGGGGAAAAGAAAGAAAATAAAACAGAAAACAAAGGGAAAATAAAAAGGAAAAATGAAAAAAAAAAACAAAAAACCACCAACATATCCAAACCAATCCCCCCCCCAACAAATAAGGAAAGGAAAATAAAACCAAACGAGAACGAGGAGAGCGAAGCCGAGACGAAACACCAGAACGCAGGGCAGAGCCGCCGCAAGCCCGGCCGCCGCCGCCGCCAACAATAGCAGCGCCCCGAGCCCCGACCCCCGGCGGAGAGAAAGGCGAAGCCACTCACCATAGCCGAAAAACTGTGCACTAACATCTGCGAGGCGTCGGGGGCTGCGCGGCGGGGAGAGAGGCGCGGGGCGGCCGCGGAGGGGCGCGGAGCTGCGCGGAGGGACGCGGCCGGAGCCCGGCGCTACGCTCGGGGGGCAGCAGCGGGGCGCCGGGGCTGCTCCTGCTCCGCGCCCGCGCCGCCGGAATCCATCAGAACGCGCAGCGCCCGCCGCTGCCCTTCATCGGGTGCTGCAGAGCCTCTGCTATCCTGGCGCGGGGCGAGAGGTAAAGTTGGTCGATTTTTTTTTGTTTGTTTGTTTGTTTGTTTGCGCTTTTTTTTTTTTCCTTTTTTTCCCCCTTTTTTTTCTTTTTTTTTTTTTTTTTTTAAAGGATGTGTGTTCGTTTCTCAATCCTTTTTCTCGCTCTGTCTCTGTCTCGTTCTCCTCTCCCCCGAGCTCCGCCGCTCCGCTCGGGCTCCTCACGCCCGCTCCGCCGCCGCCTTCCCGGAGCCTCCTAGCAGCGGATATTCATGACTATTAATATTACACGAATACTTAATAAGGGAAGAATGGCCGCAAATCGAGCGTGAAGCGCGAAGGCAACTCAAGGCAGAGCCCGTTCTAAATGACGTCCATTGAATGAGGAATCGGTGTATCTAATCAGCGCCGGGGAGAGAGGGAGAGAGAGGGAGAGAGAGACAAAAAGGAGGGAGGGAGGGAGCGCGGCGCGCAGGGGGGACATGCCGCCGCGTCTGGCGAATCACAGGGAAGGGGCCACATTTTAAAAGGTTGCGGGGCATGCAAAAGTGAAAGAGAAAGAGAGCGGAGAGAGGCAGAGGGTGGGAGCCGGGAGGGGTGCGGCGGAGGTGGGAGAACCGTGCTGCGGGGGGGGGGTGGGGGGAGATACGCAAGCGCGCGGGGGCCGCGGGATCCCCTTTCCTTCTCTCCTTCCCTCCCTCCTTTTCCTCCCTCCCTCGTCGTCCCCAGCCCCGGGCGCACCTCGGGCTGCGGCTGCTGAGAGAAGCCGGGCTCGAAGGCGGCGGAGGGGGAGAAGAGCGGCCGCTCCCGGCTCCCGCCGCCCTCCGGCCCGCCGCCCTCGCGCGGGGGGGGCTCCGCCGCAGCCCCGTCCATGCCCCGCCGAGGGGTCCCCGCTCCGCTGTCGCCGCCGCGTCCTGGAAAGTTCTCCTCCTCCTCCTCTTCCTCCCGCACCTCCAGCCCCGCCAGCATCCGCCGCCCCCCACTCGGAGGAGCCGGGAAAAGAGGAGGGAAGGAAGGAACGAAGGGAGGAAGGAGGGCGGGCGGGACGCGGGGGGAGAACGAGAGAGCCGGGCACGGCGGGAGGGAGGCACGGCGAGCGCTCCTCCGTCCGGCCCAGACACGCCGGGCCCCGCGCAACCCGTCCGACTGGCTGCGCGACTCCGGCACCGCCCTCCGCGCCGCTCCTCTGTCCCTATCCCGGCCCCGGCTCCGCACTGCGCCGGGCCTTGACGGGACGAAATCGGCGCCCGCGGGGGCCGGGGCCGAAGACCCGACGGCAAGCGGCACGCAAACGGCTCTGACCCACAACCGGCGGCCTGGGGCGGGGAAGAGGTGAAGCTCTCGCCGTGCCTTCGGCCGACGGATGGAATAATAATGATAACAATCATAATAAAATTTAAAAAAAATCTCCCTGACGCCCCATTGCCAGACATCGCATATCCGACAGCTCAGCCTCGCTCTGGGCAGCGGCTGCGTCCCAGCGCTCGGGGCATGACTGAAGCACCGCATCCTTCGGTCCCCGGCGGTTCCTCGGACCCTGCCCTACGCCGCGGCATCGCCCGGCGCCGACTCGGCCCCAAAGAAGTACATTCGTTCGCACAGTGCAGTCCTTTTATTGATCCGTGCCGCAAGGAGAACTTTTGTGGAAGGTGTGAGCGTGGCTTTCGTTGGGGATTGGCATGGGCTGCCCTCTTCGTTTTGCTCTTCTTCTTTTTTTTTTTTTTTTTTTTGTGTGTGTGTATGTCAGACCAAAAGACACTCAGAGCGCGGCCGCACACACACACGGCTCTGTCCTCCGACCCTAGTTGTTGGGGTTTAATTTTCCGAGCGGTCCGTATACGACTGCTCGAAGGCCCTGAGAACAGGGAGGCTGCCCCCAGAGCCGCATTCGGGACACGGCCGCACCGGGGGGGGATTTCAGCGGCTGTCCTGAGCCGCTCTGCTCCCTTTGTCTCCTCGCTCTTCCTTCCATCCATCCGTCCATCCATTCTTCCATCCATCCATTTATCCGTCCGTCCATCCATCCGCGCGGATGCGCGCAGCATCTCACAGAGCCTCACGCACAGAGCTCTCCCTACGGCCGGGATTGCTCCGGCTCTCGTTCCGCCGTCGTTCCCCGGGGGCTCCCAGAGGCCCCGGCCCCTTTCGGCCACTCCCGGCTCGGGGGCACAACTCCTCCTCAACGAAATCCACGGATCGGTGGATGCTGCGCGGCCCCGTTCGCGGCGAATGGCCCCGGGGCAATGCCCGGTCCGGTCAGGCGCTTACCTCGCACTCCTCATACTTGATGTTATCCGTCAGCTTCCAGAGCATTTTCATGGGTCGGCGGGAGAGGGTCCGATCCCCCCGGCTCGATGCTGCGGAGCGCGGCTGAGCTGTGCAGAGCCGCTCTGCACTGAGCGCTCGGAGATCTCCCTCTAATGGCAGAAACTTTTCCCTTTTGCAGCGCTTTACCCGCAGCCGGAGCGCCTCATTAGCATAGCGACCGCGGCCCAATTGCTCGCCGGCTCCGACCCGCGCCCGCCGCAGGTACGGGGCCGTAGGGATGGCTCTGCGCCCGTGTGCGCCCACCGCGGGGGGGGAAAGGGGCCGTGCTCTCGGGCGCGGGGCGTCCTCTGAGCTTTTCCCCCTTTTTCCCCCCAAAACCAGGCAGAGGGGAAGCGAGGTGCGACCGTTTGCAGCCTGCGGAGGTGGCTCCTGCCCTCGGGGTTCGATGTCACCTTTTATTTTTTGACGGATTATTGAAAAGCCGCGTTCTTTCGAGAACTGTTCTCTTCTCCTCCGGTCCCGGTGGCTGTTCTCCAAAATCCAGCCCCAAACCATACACGCCACACCCGGACAGAACGGCGAAGCAAAAACACGGGCAGCCAAAAACACACTTCTGCGCAGGGACGGAGCGGTGACACCAGCGAACTTCGTCTGTTCCCTACGCGGAGCGCTCCGTCGGCCCCGTACGCTCTCCCTCCCCCGGGGCCCCTCTTCCCTCCTCCCCGATCCCATTCATTTCGCTCCCCGAGGCGCCATCCGCTCAGACGCTGCGTCCTGCCTCGAGGAGCCCCGGTTTACCCCCAGCGCCCAACCCCGCACCCCGGGGCTCCCCCCGCTATGTACCGCCCGGGGCAGCGCGCAGCGGGCTGCGGTGGGGGCACATCTGGGGCAAAGAGAGCCTAAGTGGGGGTTCGTAACCAAGCCTAAGCTGGGTTAGTGCGAAAGTAATACAGATGTGTACACACACACGTATCTGTCCCATTTAGATCGCTTCTACTCACCGACCCCCCGATAAAGGACGCCAATTTCAACTGTAAAAGTGATTAAAAATATATTTGTGCTCACTTTTTTTTTTTTTTTTTTTTTTTTTTGTCTTTTCCTCCAGTAAGGAATAAAGCAGCGAGGAGAGAGATTGGAAGAGTCAGGAGCAGCACAGGCAACCGAACCCACCCAACCCTTCCCCCCCCCGTGGTCGGATCACGCGTGGGAGCGTCCCGGTCCTTCCCGTCCCTCGATACCCAACTCCCGTCCCATGTAACAACCCCCCGACGAAATGGGGCAGCCCCCCGTTACCTGCCAGTCCCCCATCTTGGCGAGGACGGACATGGCGCTGCGGGCTGCGGCTCCCGCCGCTCACGGGCTGCGGGGAGCGGCGCCGCCGGCTGAATCCTCCCCTCCCCTCACCTGCACCGCGCTCACCTGGGCCAGGAGGGGCCGGCAGCTCCTGCCCGCGCCTGCGCGATGCCGCCCGCTGTTCCCCCCCCAACCTCCCGGCTCCCACCCGTGGATTTTTTTTTCCCTTTCCCCTCGAGGATTCAGGTCTGATTTCACGCCCGAAGGGAGAAGGCAAGGAAGGGGGGAGGGGGGGGCGAGATTTCCGCCTCTTTACGCGTAGTTAAAATGTGACTTTTTTTTTTCCTCCCCCCCCCCTTCGCTTCTTTTGCACCGGCCCCGCGGTGCGGTGTCCTCCTCGACTGCCCCGCAGCAGCGCCGGTGAGCGGAGCTCCCCGGGACGTAGCAGGAACCGGGCGGGCAGCGGGGCCGCAGGGAGCGCAGCGGCTCTTTCAAAAGACACGTGCGGCTCTTCCTTCTTCTTCTTCTTTTA
>NW_024885119.1:0-41950 GCF_019232065.1 Centrocercus urophasianus | reverse complement strand
CTTCCCCTTCCCCTTCCCCTTCCCCTTCCCCTTCCCCTTCCCCTCCCCTCCTTTCTCATCTTTGCGGCTTGATTCCAAACTTCACGCCTCATCACAGTTCTGAGAAAGGACACCACCAGTGTTGATGAAATCACTGTAGTGCTGGCTGTTGATAACCAAAGCCAACACGTGTCCCTTGTGACATCCTCAGCAGCACCTGCAGGAAGCAAGCACTCAGGCTGTTTTTACAGTAACAGGTGACCCATGCTGCGATGGAAAAAAGAAGTTGGAAAAATAAATTTTTAATACACCAAAATGCATTAAATCCTTCCTCGATTTCCACTCTTTCTAGGCTTGCTCTTAAAGCCTACGAAAAGTCCTATTTCTTGGTTTGCATTTCAACAATGTTAATTTCAACCTGTGTGTGCCAGCTCTCAGATTGGTTTAAAAAAATCACTCTTAAAAATGAGATGGAGAATAAAAACCTTCAGCAGCTGCAGGAGTTGGCCTGTAGGATTCCCACCCCCACCGATGGATTTGCAAACCTTCCTCCCAAATGATAAATCTCAGTCTTGTTTCGTTAACCCTGCTGTGGATCTACAAATTCTATTAGAGATTTACAAATCACAGCCATCCACACTAAATGAAAAGACTTGATTCATAAACCCGCATGTTCTGCTCAGGAAAGAAGTCCGGATCGTGACAAATCACCTGCTTTCCAAACCCAGTTCTGCAGTTTTTCCCTCAGACCGCACAGCCTGCTGCCACAGCACAGGGCCTGATGAAAAGGGGGCTCTTCGCAGAGCATTTTTCTCCCCTTAGTCCAGACACCGCACAAATATTCGCTAGACAGACAGATCTGTGCATGGAGAACATCTCCTCTGCACTCCCAGTGCCCCATTGTGGCTTTTCCCACTCCAGAACCTCGTGAACCTCACCATCAGGTCAGCACTGACGTGGCTCTGGCTCAGGAGCAGCAGCCACAGCTTGGATTTCTGCAGCACGCACAGCCTGCAGGACAGCACCAACCACGGAACGAATGCATCTGCGGCAAGGCTTTGCCACTCAGCTGTCTGCTGTATGAAGGCTGCCTGGTGCCTTGTGATGAGAAAACCCTAAAAAGGGCCCAGAAACTCAAACGTTGTTCCAAGATAGCAGAGATGTCTGGAAAGCAGGCTGAGCAGATCTCCTTGATCTCCTCCTGGGAAGACCTGCAGAAAGAGCTGTCATTTGTCTGCGATGCTCTCATACAGAAAGGCAGAGGTGTAAGAAAAACCACTGCCCCTGTCCAAGCTGCAAGGGAAGGTGCTCATCCTGGGGGCTGAGGAGCCTCCAGCAGAGATGTGAAAGCCAGCACAGATGTTCCCTGTTCTGTCCTCACAGGGAACCTCAGCCACAGGGCTCCAGGAGATGGAAGAATTAAGAAAAACACATACAGAAAAAATGAATACAACCCAGCAGCCCAATCCATCAACCCAACCCTAAAACACAACAACAACACAACACAACAACAACACAACAACAACACAACACAACAACACAACAACACAACAACACAACAACAACAGAACAACAACACAACAACACAACACAACAACAACACAACAACACAACACAACAACAACACAACACAACAGAACAGAACAACAGAACAACAGAACAACACAACAACACAACAACACAACACAACACAACAACACAAAACACAACACAACAACAACACAACAACACAACAACAACACAACAACACAACAACACAACACAACAACAACACAACACAACACAACAACACAACAACACAACAACACAATCCAACCCAACCCAATCCAACCCAGCTCAGCTCCTCAAACTGGGTGCTGTAAGCACTCTCCTCACAACACACTCTCCTCCCTCGCCACGTCCCTTGCCATTCTCTCGCCATGCCTCTCCCCAGCTGCTGCCTCCCCTATGCAATCAATCCTGGTGCACTCAAGCTGCCGGCCTACAGGGAGCCAAACCAAGCCAAGCTGAGCCAAGCCAAAGGCTGTTATCCATGAATCCTCCAATGTTAGAATGCTGATGAACATACTGACAAAACACCTATTTCCAGTGTTTTTTTTTTTCAATGGAAAACCGCCAGAGGGTTTCTAGGAGGTACTGGAGAAGGAAGCTGCGGAAGTTATTTTTTCTCTAATGAGGCAAATGCCAGAATAGATGAAACAATAAGTTTCTTTCTATTGGGCCGGGGGGGGGGGGGGGGTTGGTGTAATGCAGTTGCATAAGACATTCAGAACACACTGGGAATGAAATCAGTGAGATTTGGACGCTGCATTTCGATATCGGAGCAGAGCAGTGTGCGCTTCCACTGAGCTCAGCATCAGACTGATTTTCTGTAAATTTCCTGAAAGTCTGAGGCTGCTTGGTAAAGTGCACTGCAATGAGAAGACAGTTCTGATTTCTGCAAATCTTCTTTGAGCAACATTGCTTTATACGAAAACTGATGCGAACAATAAAGGAAAGTATTTGTTTGCACCATTCACGTCTTTCTGCGCTGTTATTGGTAGGTCTCTTACTAAGGGAAAGCTCCGTGCTTCCGCATGTAGGCATTCCTCCTTGGAGTGCTGGAGTATTGAAATCTTCTCCCAAGTCACAGGAAAGATGGGAAAAAATAGAAAATAGTTTGACCTACATTCACAGGAAAAATTATTGAGTTTGCACATTCCAACTCATTTTTCAAAGTAAAGCAAGAGCAGATTAACTTCCATAAAAAGGAATAAAATAATAATCGTAATGAAAGAATACAAGGGAAAAAACTCATTTTATCTTTTGGACTTGTGTGAGCACTGCTGGGAACACAACTTCTGCCAGTTTGCCACTCACAAGCACAGGCTCACGGAGGACCGCTCTCCTGGGAGCACGGAGAGCCAGAGATGCAGCAGCTGTGAATTGAGTGTTAGGATTACACCTAAAACCAATCAGCCTCAGAGCCACTTCTTGTCCCTGGGATTAACAGGGACAGGACAGTTGCATGGCATGGCTGTTGTGAGCAGTTTTTCCTTCTTGCTGCTATGTGTTACTAATGAGCTGGAAGCTGTGCATCATCACCACATCATTCTGGCACACTGCTCTTAATTCTTTCTGAATTCTGAAAAGAAATTTTTATTAAATATTTCTGGCTTTTTTTTTCCTGCATAATAATGAACACCATGACTTGTAAAAGTCTCAGACTATGATTAGGATTTCTTTTCTCTTAATATGGCTTCAAAAATACATTATTTTTTTTCCTTAAAACTGACAGCCAGAAATTTCTGTTCTGCCCTTTTTTCCTGCTATTTTCTGCCCTCTGTGAGATTAATCATTAATTGCTCTCAGTTCCCTCCATTTCCTCATTCTGTTTCTCATTTATTGCTGTTTTGTTCTAATCACTACCTTTGCCGCCGTGTCTGTGACAGATGGACTCTTCTGAGCAGGGCATTACAGCTCTCTGGTGGCTCAGTGTGGTCTCACCCTCCCCAATTTGTGCCTTCCCACATGAGATCACTTTTGCCTTCCAGTTTCCTTCACCTTTGGAAGGCATCCTGGAGATGCTGAGATATTCTATGACCCCATGCCGACTATTTCCCCGCAGATCCTTCAGAGCAGATTCTCGAACATTTCCCTTCTCAGCTTCTTTTTTTCTTCCTTTATTTCCTAGGATTCTGTGAGAGTCCCGGTTTTATGCATCTCCTTCCTAGAATCAGGGAACAAAGTGGTTCTGTTCTCCTCGTGGATCAGTGTATCAGTAGATATGTGTGTATTCCTGAGTGATTCAGGAATGGGAGGCACTGAAATGCCTACTGGGAACTGCAGAAAGAGGTGGATTGGTGAGCTGGGAAGCCGGCCTCCCGCCTTCACGTGTTTGTTTTCAGGAGCTGGAGCACGCGGAGCAAATTCTGCAGTGAGCGCCCAGCACTGAGGAAATGCTTCTGGTCTGCTGGGGTGAAAGCAAGCTCCAGGAGAGCTGTTCTTTTAATGTTTGAAACAGCTCTTTCCAGAATCGCCTCTGTCAGAAAATGGAGGAAATTTGTGGGTTTTCTATTTTCTTTTCCCAGCTTTTATTTCTTTTCCTCTTTACAGATTCCATGAATGTTCAGGAAAGCTCAGAGAAGCTGGAGTTTGAGGCGCTGGAGACCAGATCACCGCGACACCGGGGAGTTTTGCATACAAGCAGATGTTGCTCTTCCCAAAAACAGCCACATGGTTCTGGAAATCCTTCCCCACAGGACGATAGAAAGAATCATTTCAGAGTTGTGTGGTTTGAATGGAGGAGTTCATACATTCGTGATGGGCAGACAGAGGGCATTGTTCACAGCTGTAAGAAGTGGTGGCTTTGCAGTGTGGTGCTGAACAATATGCAAAGGACTGGCATTAATTGGAGCTACTCAGCAGAGATGTGGACATAATTATTTAAAGGACTAACTTGCAACAGATGGACTTAGTCACACACAGCATAGCTATCTGAAGACCAAAAACGCAAATGCCCTGGAAGAGAACTAGCATTCTGAAGGGTGCCTTTGGCTGTTGGGTGACAGGATGTTTCTTTTGATCTAAGGAGAGCCTAAAGAGCGTTAGCTTCAACATTTCTTCTCTGAAATCTATTCCCTCTGTGCATGCCAAGATCAGCAGCCTAAGAAAGCAAGCAACAGGTCTGGATTTAGGTTGTATATGAGAAAAAAATTATTCTTCAAAAGAGTGGTGATGCTTTGGAGCAGACTGGCGAGGGAGCGGTGGAGAGGCTGTCCCTGCAGCCGTTCTAGAGCAGTGGAGACAAGGTTAATGGGCACGGATGATGGGGTGACGGTTGGACAAGATGATCATAATGGCCTTTCCAACCTGAAGGATTCTGTGATTCACTGGGAGAAAACCAGTTTGATGGCAGTGATGGGTGCTGTGAGCAACAGCCACGGGACAGAGGCCTGCCTTGGGAGCCCTCGTGGGGTGACACAGATACAATGGGAGCTCAGCATTTTAGCTAGGACTTAACCAAGGCTATCAAAATAAGATCTATTTTTAGAACGATTTTTCTGTGCTTTGCATTAACCCAAGGACAATCCTGAGGATGCCCCATGGGCCGGGTCTCATCACTGTTTGTGCTGCAACACAAGTAAGTCCCTTGATTTCTGCAGAACAACCTCCCACTTCTGCTTTTCCTTCCAGCCCACGGGATGCTATATTTAATCTTGGAGCTGTCTACCTTTTTTGCAGCCCAATCTGGGAGTCATGCTTCCTAGAAATCATGAAATGGCATTCAAAATCATGAAGGTTCTTATGAAGCGTGGTTTGAATGCCTGCTCTCAGTCACTTGCTTACTGAGCATCTATAGGTCACAGGGCCAATTTGTAAGGTTTTATCTGCCAGAAAGAAAGCAAAATGGTGAAGTTCTGCAAACAAGAAGCCTATCTTTATCTTATAGGCTCATAAAAGTAACATTTGGCCTCTGTATCTCAAATGCATCATTACAAAAATCAGTTTATCTATCTCCTTGTTCAAGAAAGGTAAGCAAAGTTGCCCTCTGCCATCTGCTTTCTCCCCACTTTCAATGAAGAGTTAACCTACCAGGTAGTCAACACGAGCAAAATCACAGAGAAATGTGACTGTTATTGGGGAAATCGTGGTTTGCAGCAGCAGCCTCCTCATCTTATGTAATAGGAAGGCTGATTTCTTGAGAAGTTTGTTTTTTTTTTAACAGATCTGTCATCAGATGCAGGTTGCTTATTAATGCCTGCACAGACTGCAGCCACCTCTGTCTTCCCTTGATTCCTGCTGTCTTGGTTGCTTCCAGTGGTGCATCTCTATGCCCACTGACCTGTCCCCCTGTTTTGTTGGTCTCTGTAATTCTGTACTTTGCACTTTTCTTATGGAAGTCTTATTTTCTTATTATCCTTTTAGTCAAAGACAGTCTTCTCTCCTGTTTGTGAGTAGTTCATGACATTTGTCAACTGGAATCTGCTTCACAGAAATAAAGAACCTATTTGAGCAGATCCAGGTGCCCATCCATTCATCCAGGCCCCGAATTGCAGTACTGCTGGAAAAATAGGAAAGAATAGGAAATGTGGACAACTCAGTATAATGTCTAGTACAATTTCAGTATAGTAAGATGCTGTATTTCTCTAGGATTCTCATACGACTTCTTTCATTGGTAAGTCAGACTGATGGTTGGGGGATGATCTTGAAGGTCTCTTCCAGCCTAAACAATTCTGTGATCAAACACTGACACTTCTATGAGCAGAAAAGTCGAAACGGTTGCATTTTATTACGTGAGAAACTGATGTGTAGCTCTGGGTGACATCTGTTAGCATTACGTAGTAAAGCTGGGGCTCTTCACTCTTCACTGCAGTCCTGAAGGGGTCCTGAACTCAGTAAAACAACCACATGCCCTCACACTGGGGAAGTGGAACCAAGCAGATTGGAGTGCCATGGGCTGGAGTCTCCCACACTTCAGCAAACCAGAGCATCTGCTGCACGTAGCAGAGCTGGTAATGCCTCGTTAAATGAAATGTGGGTGATAGCTCAAACGGCTGCATTCAAAGACCTGAAAATACACACTCATCATCTCTCAGTGGTTTTCCTCTGACAATCCATTCACCCTTGTAGTGACCCAAAATTTTTGCTGGTGTAGCTTTCCTCACTTTCAGTCAGCTTGTGACCTTGTCTATTCCTCTTCCTTTAGTTTTGGAAATGTCAGTGTCTATATTTTAAGATGCCTTAGGACCAACTTCCCCTTTGATAGTTCTTTCTGTACAATTTTCCATCCTTACTTCTTAAGAGTTTAGAAATAATTCCGTAACAACAACAAAAAATCCTAAAAAGCACACTCTGTTTGGCTTTAACAGCAATATTGGTGAATTCAGAGGGTAAAAAAAAAACCACAAACAGAGGGTATTTGATCAGGTAACATGAAACTCTCATCATACAGAAATTGTATCATTTTGGCTGAACCTTAATACCTGTTTACAAGATCTCTGCGCATGGGATCAGGTTTTTGTCTATGCACCTGTCTTGGGTATCCAAGTCTTCAGACCAGTCAAACTGTCAAAACGGTGAGCTGTGCTCCTTGTCAGGTCAGGCAGCATAGAAGGACTACAGGGTTGCTGTTTGCCTTTGATGGAAGAAAATTTGTGTGGTCAAAAGTCAAAGTTCAAACTGGGGGGCAATGAAAAGTGTTTCTTAAATACACCACCAACAAAAGTTGGACCAGAGATAATATTAGTTCATTGCTTGATGAGAATAGTCATCTCACAAACAAACACTGACAAATCAGAAACATTTAATGCCTTTTTTTGCCTTTGTCTTCAAAGCCAGCGATGGTCTCTGGCACCCCAGACTGACCGCAGTAGCGATCAACTCGTAGCCAACCTGGAACTGTGTGGGATTTTCTGCTCCACCTGGATGCACGTGAGTCCATGGGGCATCCATCCCAGAGTACACAGAGAGCTAGCTGATGTCACTGTGAGACCTCTTCCAATTATTTCACCATGGTCTTGGGAACGTGGAGAGGTCTCAGTTGACAGGAAGCTGGCAAATGTTGCAATTTTCAAGAAGAGCAAGAAAGAAGACCCTGGTAATTACAGGTGGGTATGGAATTCCAAGGTCACAGCCTGAACCAATATGTGAGCACGTAACTGCCTGGAGCAGGGGGCTGCAGCCACCCTTTCTGTCTCAGCGAGGCTTCTGGGAGCAGCGTGCAGTCTGACTCTGTGCAGTCTGACTCTGTGCAGCTGCCCCTTGTGCCCCTTCCCCTGCCCTTCTCCTGCACCAGTACAAATGGGAGAAGGCTGCATTCCTCAGTTCGCCCCTTCCTCAAACTGTTACTGGGAGTGCTGAGTTCATTTCTCCTTGCTATTTTTTCCTACAGCACCTATTTCTCACATAAGGACTCTGTCACCGCCCTTGTTTGCTCTACACAGGCCTGTCTGTTTCAGTTCAGTTCCTGGTAAAATGATGGAGAAAATTATGCTGGGGTTACTGAAAAACACCTGAAGGACAATGCGTTCATTGGTCACAGACAATACGGGTTCATAAGGGGAAGGTCCTGTGAATTTCTTTTTATGTCAAGGTCACTCGTCTTGTTGAACAAGGGAAGCCAGTTTGATGTTACTTTTTTGTTTTCCAGTAAAGCTGTTTCTCACAGTATCCTTCTGGACAGCACCCAGCACAGTGCCAGACCAAATCATAGGGTGGCGGTGGGTCGGCCCAAAGAGTTGTAAGGGCTCACATCAGGTTGGTGGCTGGTCACCAGCGAGTTTCCCAGGGCTCCATGTTAGGGGCAGTTCTCTTTAACATTTTGATTTGGGTGTTGGGGTAGAAGGTGTTTTGAGCAAGTTCACTAATGATACTGAACTGGGAGGAGCTGCTGACCGCTTTGAGGGTGGGGACTCCTTGCAGAGAGATCCAGGCAGACTGGAGAGTTGGCAATCACCAGCCACGTGAAGTTTAAGGAGAGAAACTGCAGGATTCTGGCTGTAGGGAGGGGCAATCCTGACTGAGCATATGCACTCGGATGGTTTCTGTCCCAATGGAGACCTGTGATGCCCACTGCCTGCCTGCCACAAAGCCAAAGAGAGGCTGTGGAACAGCAGAATGTCCTTTTGAACCCAAGCCATTCTGTAATTGTATGATTCTAAGATTCCATGATTCTACAATAATAAATTGAAAGTTGTATCTCATGTCTTCTAGCTGATCCTACATCCTGTGTTTTATGTTAACTGTAAAAAGTTCCACGTTCTTTTGCACAAGCTGTGAGCTACTGAGAGCTCGTCTAAGAAACCTGCAGGTGTGGGACTTCAGGACATGGCTCAGTGGGCAGTATTGGTGGAAGGAGGATGGTTGGACTAGGTGATCATAGAGGTCTTTTCCAACCTTAGAAGCTCTATGATTTTATGGTTTTCAGGACGTGCTTTGAGGTATCAAATAATGGGATCACAGTTACCTTCCGTGCAAAAATGCAATTCAGTAACCATGACTTTAAAAACAGAAAAATCACATTTTGTAAAGCCTGATTTGTCCTTTCACCCTCGTGGTTCCCTTCTAACTCAAGATGTTCTGATTCTGTGATTCTGTGAGGAGGAGGAGAAGAGGGACTGGTGCTTTTAACCCAGAACTGCCATGCAAGTGCTGACTTTGGCAGTTCCTCAGAGCGTGACTTGAGATGAATCACCTCATCCTGTGTGCCACTTACCCCCATGCAAAGGGCAGCAGGAGATCTCTGTTCTCAAAATAGGAAGAAGCTGCTCTGCCCTCGTGATTCTCTGCAGGCGATCTGTGTCATCCCGTGCTCAATGACAGCAGCTCTGGTGTCAAGGAAGCTGATGCCTATAAACAGGAGAAGGCACATTATTATCTACACAACAGGACTGCAGGGGACCGTTCTTTGGCACTAAACATTTAAAGAGGAAAAAACCCTAAAGGTGACAATTTAGATCAAGAGAGCAGAGGGACATTCTTCAGATGAGAACAGACCAGGTGCTTGCTACAGGGCAGAGCAATAAGGGTGCCAGATAGAAGGAACTGGATGTGAAGGACTGTGAACATATTTACAGCCATCTGGCATCCTCTAATTATCCAAAAGATGAGGCTGCCTGAGCGCTCACCAAAATGTGGAGAGGGAGGGAAGGCAGGAGTCTGTTTGGACAGAGGATCTTGAGTGCTTCATGCTTTCAACGTATGTTTTTTGGAAATGTTTTATATCACTTCCTAGATTATTTATATTATTGGAGATATACAAAAATGGTTCCAGAAGAACACGGAAAGGCTACTCCTGTATTTTTCCTTCCAGGTTTCTCAAAATCATGTCACAGAAAAGAACTGTTTCCTGGACAGCAGCATCAGCAATGAACCGGGGAAGAATCAAGAAAGCCCAGTTTTTTCCCGTGTTCCACTGATCTGGTGTTAGCTTTATCTGAAGCCTTGCAGGATCCAGTGGAAAATCTGCAGCACCCGGAATCATGAAATTTAGGAAAAAAGTCCCAGGTTTTAAAACCGCAGAGGAAACATTTGAAAACAGTGCCATGGTGCTTACTCAGAAAGTAACAAGGAAACTGAAGTTTATGTTCTTAAACACAGGCATTATGCCCTTCTTGGCCTTAATGATGGTTTTCTTTTTTTTGAATGTCTGGATTCACCACCATCATGGTTGTGTCACCTTTAAATTGCTTTCTTGTGCTTTCTTTCTGTGAAGCAACAGTTCTTTTGTTGGTTTTAGCACTGTCCAGCTAGGAGGACGTGAGTAAGACCTTCCAGCTCAACTCCTTGTTTACAACAAAGCTAAACTCTCCTGCATGCTGAGTTTTAATTTACCGCTCTGCAGAAACACAAGCAGGACTGCAGTCCTTGTACTGCAATGACAGTGCACCCCTTCTCCTGATAGGAATGAAAAATGAGAAGTGATCATTCATTGTGAGATCTTGAGTATGTTTTTGTCTCCTTTTTGATCTAGGACCCATCTTCAAGTCAAATGTAAAGGTTTAATAATGTTATGACCTCTGTAACATTTGCTGCTATGCCTTTTAAGATAAGAGTAATCAAACGTCATGCCTTGGGCTGTACCTGATCACAGTGAGTATCAAGCTGCCTCTTTATTTCGTCCTTCCATCAGGAGCTCAATGGCACTGAGCTGACCTGTGCTGCTCTCATTCAGGCAGGAACAGGAGTTTAATGACAAATTATTGGTTCTGTCGTGGTACAAAGTAAGATACTGGGTTTAATATGTGATATTTGTAGTTGCTTGCATACCACAGCAGATACCAAAGTATCTGTCATGTGCCCTAAGCAATCTGGAGTCTTCTTTCTCAATGGCAGGACAAGCACACCTCTAACACAGTTACATATAATTGTGTGAAGCCAGGACAGCTGTTGCCATGGGTTTTAACCTCAGGCAACTTCTGCTTCTGCTCCCTGAAATGCAGTGCTGAGATGAACAAGTGATTTTAGCCACTTGTAAACATGCTCTGCCGAAACAAGAACTGAATCAGAATTCAACATGCAGAACAGAAATAAAAGATGATCATTAACTAAATGGTGCTCACCACCTCTAATTAGGAAGAGCAGGTCTGAGGACAGCACGTTACGGTTAGGGAAAAAAGCCATTTATTTTGGCAGGGAAACAAAAGATCTTCATGTTCAAATGTTTTGTATGAGCTGTCAAACCAAGGCTTCAGCACGCCTGTCATCAGGAAACTTGCAGTGGCACCGAGTGCAAGAACAGGCACCGCGAACGCCGTGTTCTGACAGCTTCCAATCACTGATTTCTTGCATTTTCTGCTTTTGATTCTTTCCTATACTTCATAAAATTGCTTTTCACCCTCCTGCCCGCGTGCTTTTCACATTCTTAGCGAGCCATAATCTCTACACAGCATTTTAAGTCTCACAGTGTGCTTGTCATTAAATCCATTTGTGCCGGATTCATTTTTAAATACATTTGTGTAGTTTGCAGGTACTACAGCATAGCTGTATTCCCCCTCCCCCCACCCCCCCTTCTTTTACAGTTTCTTTCTGGTCTACCAGCCTGTTTGCCTTCTCTTTTTTGGTCCTTTATGGGATATGCTGAAGTGCTGCACCAAAGCATCTTCACTTCCCCAATTTTGATTTGGTCTTTTCTACTCTTTTGCAAAACAAACAAAAGAAAACCAAACCACCAAACGAAAGCAAAAAAACCTTTTGATTCTACATTTGATTGAATTCTTTGCTTGTTTGTGTCCAAATGGCTTTAGTGCCACCTTTCAAATAAGAAACACCAGATACCAGGGTTGCTCTGAAAGTTATGCGTCCTATTTTGTTCTGTTGGCCCACAGCTTCAGAAGCAGAGGTTGGTGGTATGGCAACAAACAACAAACCTTCCTAATAATATTCCATCACATTTTGTTGCTCCATGAAATAGTGCCATTGTGTTCTTTGTATCCATTGTAGTTTCCACGGAAATGAACAGGAGGCATTACTTTTGAAGCGACCTACATAGCTTGCATTATTACTTACATTATGATCCCTTCTGTCATTTGTGTCCAAAGCCACCGGTCGCCATTAAGCTGCAATGTGCCAGCAGTTCTGGTTTGCGAGCTGATCTTCACAATTTCATGTTGATGATGTCTGCCTCCATGTGTTGCCTCTTCTGCTGTACAAACATCAGAAACCTTTTGCTGTGAGGCTGCACAGCACTGCCCATGGCTCTGGGCTGCAGCCCAGATCCCACAGATCTGAAGTGGCTGAGAGCAGAGCCATGCTGCTGTGTTCTGGTTACCTGTATGAGTGCAACAAGCAGTTACTTATGTAAACGCACTGTTCGCTCTGAAGTCCAACCTCTGCTTTCCAGGGAACTTGGATGATATATAAGCAAAGTTTTGGCAGTAATTTCACTTCACTCTTTGTCCTGCATGCAGCTTATGGGAAGGTGAATGAAAAGTTGTGTTGCTCTGCCCTCTTATGATGGTACCATATTTCCAGCTGTTTGTGACCAGGCATGTCCTGCCTGCAGTTCAGAGGCAGGGTTTTATGTTAACATACATGACAGGCATATGGATCCTAAGTGACTACATTTAACAGTATTGATTTCATATTGAGACACACATTTTTGTATCACCCATTTGTTTCCTGATAGGAAGGAGAAGAAGGAGATGCCAGGGAGCTGCCAGGTACGATAGGAAATGTTGTTGATGCTCAGAACACCTGATGGCTGCAAAGACAGACTGACAGCTCAGCGTGTGGCACTTTCTGACACAGGCCAATAATTAACCTGATTGCTTCAGTTGTGTTAGAGGTGAGTACATGCTGCCCCTTTTGATAAACAGAAAACTTTTCCTTACTGCATTCAGTTGTCATTCACTTCTAGCTTGGCATCCTCCTTCAAGGCACCTGCTGCTGCTTCGTGCTCCAAAGTAACACACAGCTCAGTTACTAAGCGTAATTTGTTCTAATTCTGCTCACAGACCCTGGAGAGGAGAAACACCTCCCAGAAACCATCAGTTCCTAAGCATGAGATTTGGTTACGTTATCTCAGCATGCGCATTCTGGCCCAGATTTTGAGCTGCAGCTGTGTTGTGCCACAGGGCCTGGCTCTTGCCTAATTTAGAGCAATGGCAGATTAGGGATCCTTACATTCACTATGGTACAACATTAGTCCAGCACAGCTCCGTTTTCCCAATAATTGGCTGCAGTAAGCTCAGAAGGAAGATGATAGGAAAGTGGCTATCCATCAGCTGGGAAACTCCAGGGCAGATAGGAATACACCAGCGACTGGATCTGGTGAGATTACAGCTGCTTTATGCAATTAGAGAAGATAAGCTACAGGACTGGATCCTCCACTGCGACTTACTGAGGCTGTTCTGGCCCAAAGGATGCAACTAATTACTATTATTACTTATGTATTTAGGAAATCATCCACTAAATTTAGTAAATGCAATAGGATTGGAAGTGTGTTGTCTTGGATGATGTGTTACTATAAACTTTAAGCAAGCTGTGATAGGATCAGAATATTTGGGAAAGAAGAATGGATGAAAACAAACCCCCAAACCACAAATCCTAGGTATGAGACCAATTCCTATGTGACCAGACCTATATTTCTACAACGAAAACTGTTTTGAAAATAAAGTGCCGCTGTAAAGCTTTTGGACGAGTAAAAGAAAACTTTTTTTGAAGTTTTCCTCGGAATCTGAATGATATCTGTGGGGGAAAAAAAAAGAAAAAAAAAAGGTGTTAATTTGTGGTACATTTACTGCCATTTCAGTGAGCAACATGTGCTTAGGAGGAGGGCAGGTCAGCATTGCTGGGAAGGACAGCCCTAAAGGGTCAGCATTCCACCAATCCAAGAGTGGATTTTTACCATAAAGCACAGCTGCGAGCTTTATGGATTCCTTCAATGTAGAGCTGGGCTGTGCTGCACACAAAGCACTCCCAGACGGTACTGCAGGAGTAACGATCAGCACAGCGCCAAGAAAAGCTCTCGTCCTTCAAGGGCAAGTTAAACTGGAGAGAAGCGAAGCAATCGCAGTACTTTGTAGTCTTTCTACTTAGGCTACGTTAAGTGATACCTCCTATGATCATCTCAGAAATTCAAAACATGTATGGGAGAACAGAAAGAACGCTCCTTACTTTTTACAGGGCGCCAAAACATTGTGCCAGTGGCCTCATTGTGTGTGAGCCCCAAGCGTGAGACTGACGACTAAATCTTTTGGACAGATTATTTGGAAGTGCAAATGAAGAAGCGAAGGCAAATTCCTTTTTTTTTTTTTTCTTTCTGTAAAAAATGTGGAGTACGAATTTCACAAAGCTGACGCACACCAGACAGTGTCGCACAAGATCCTGCAGGCTGCTGCATGAATGAGGGCTTTCAGGCCCCGCACACTGCCCTGTTGTTCCCCAAGCTGTCCTTGCTGCTCACTAACACTCAGCTGGCAGGAGCAGAGGTTGCTGCACCAAGTGCCATTTGTGTGTCAGCTCAAAAAAAGTGGAACTCTCCTTACAGCTGTTCTCTTCAGCGCTTCCTACCGAGCACTGAGGATGAAGACACACGATATTCTGCTAAATTAAAAGCACGGAGTTTGATGAGCTCAGTTGTCAGGGCCAGCTTGTTCAGAATTCATCACACCTAGTTTGTGCGTTACGAAAACTTCTCCCCACCCTGAGCAAATGCTCCCAATTGAATCGAGCAGAAAGAAACATTTTTAGAACGCAGTTTTCTGCCACAGCTCCATAACAAAGGGGAAAATAACAACTTGTCATGGGCAGCTTCTGGCTGTTGCAAAGACAGGGATTATAGATAAACCACTGGAACAAGCAGAAACGTTGTACATTAAACCAAATCATTTATTAGATTCTCAACTAGAATTGTTGACGGAAACGTGCGCTATTTATTGGCTGCGTTTTCAATCTCAGAATAGCAATTTTGATTAAATGAATACAGCCAAAGCGTCCAGAGCGCACCGAAACGCGTCTCTTCCAAACGTCCTCTTGCCTCCCTTACAAACGGCTCGGTCCTCCGGCAGAGCTCCGTTGCCGCGTGGATGCTGCCCTCTGGCGCTCGTTACTCCAAGGGCCGGATCCCGCTGCCCGCCCGCCTGCAGACCTTCGGTGTCCCGAACTGCATCGCTAAGAAATGCTGAAAGAAATCTCCAAAACCATGAGGAGATGTGGCATCAGGGAACTGCTGCATGTATGCATGTATGTATGATGTATGTATGTATGTTTGTACGTATGATGCATGTATGTATGATGTATGTGTGTATGATGTATGTATGTATGTACGTACGTATGATGTATGTGTGTGTATGATGTATGGATGTATGTTTGATGTATGTATGATGTATGCATGTATGATGTATGTATGTATGTATGTATTGATGTATGTATGATGTATGTATTTATGATGCCTACTTTCTCTGCCTTCGCCACCCTTCCTATTCGCTGGGTTAAATGAGAAAATAAAGCTGCTGCAGCAGCACCACGCAGGTGCTTCCCAAGCGGCCAGAGCCTCGTTTCGCCGGCCCTGCACAGAGCTGTGCATGCTCTCCTTAGTAGAGGAGGCAGTGGTGTCTGAACAGGGAAAAAACAAACCGCTGGGAGGCTCAAATCTGCCAGACGAGGTCGCTCCGGAGCAAGATGCGGGAGGTTTTCCCCTTCAGCCTCGCCGGGGGTTTTCACGGATGGAGAAATGTAACGATCTTTATTCCGAGCGTCTCAGCATGAAGTTTTTTTCTATCCTCCCAGAACACGGAATTATGTATGTTCTGATGGCCACTTTCCCCCAAAAGCATGAAAGAATGTATTTGTGACACTGGCTTCTGACGGTGTGACCAGCAGAGGACAGGACAGGCCCTGATTTGGGAATTTGCAATACACAGCTCTTAGTGTAGTTTTGAGTGCTCCTGACTTTGTTAGCTTCATCACTGCTCTCCATCACTGCAGTGATGCAAGACAGCTGCACACAGTCCATGTATTTGCAAGCGTCCATTGGTGCTCTGGTCAAAGAGAAGTGACTGGCTGCTGACACCCAAACAATTTGTCACTGCTGGAGCAGCTAATAGTCATGAAGAACTGGGGAAAAAATCCTGTAGCTGACTGTACACTGCGAGTTCCTTCAGCTTTCTTCTTTTCAAATCACGCTGTATTGGGAACATCTGACAGACAGCAGCTTCCACATACATTCTAGAATAACAAAACCAGGTTATTGCTAAAGAAAATTGAGTCTTAATAAACAGATTTGCTTCCACTTTCGCAACTGTGATTTCTCTTAGCTTTGCTTACCTGATTCTGAATTCTGAGGGCGGGGGTGATGGTGCCTGCCCACGACAATGTGGGCACAGCATCCACAGAGGGACGCGGTGCTGCCCTGAGATGTGCTGGCCATACTGCAGTGCACTTAAAATGTAACGCCAAGGAGCCAGGCAGCACTGAAGCAACAGGAGAAGGCAACGGGAAACACAAGGGAAATACATAAAGGAATTAAGGAGTTATCCTCCAAGAAGGTGACAAGGCCAGCTGCCCAGCTGACATGCCTCTACATCAACGCTCACGGCGTTTCATGGGAAACAAACAGGAAAGGCTGGAAGGCACCACGCTACTAAAAAACGATGACATAGTTGCTGTCACCAAAACCAGCTGGGGCTGATCAACCTGGAGAATAGAAGGCACCAGGGACACCTGAGAGCAGCCTTTCAGAATCTAAAGGGGAGCAGTAAGAAAGAAGGGATGGAGTCTTTAGCAGAGTCTGTTGTGACAGGACAAGGGGAAACGGCTTCAAACTAAAAGAGGGGAGATTATAGGATATAAGGATATAAGGAAGAAGTTTTTTCATTAAGGGTAGTGAGGCACAAGTTGCCAGAGAGGTGGTGGATGCCACATCCTTGGAGACATTCAAGGTCAGGCTGGACCAGGCTCTGAGCAACCTGACTGAGCTGTGGCTGTCCCTGTTCACTGCAGGGCATTGGACTAGATGACACTGAAACAGCCCTTTTGACTCAAACGATTCTATGATTCTACTGTGATTTGTCCATCAGTAATTCCATCAAGAGTGTGGGCAAATCTTCCTGAAATTAAAGATATATGTCTAAGAGTACTGTGTCCTCTAAACACTACTGCTAAGTAATGCTAAGTAATTTCAGCATTCAGAGGCAGATTCAGCACGACTGAAGCAGGCTCCTGGAATTGCAGAACAGAGCTCCAAGTCCTTTGCTAGCAGTCCTCACGAGCAGCACAGCCACGAGCACTGGGATTCCCAGCTCTCTCTCTCCTTACCTGGCCCTCAGAGGCTTGCTCAGCACACTGCATGCTGCTGCAGCCTCTTCCTTTCAGAGGTTAAAGAGAGCTGCTGCTGCTTTCCAGTTCTCCCTCATATAATCCCTCTTTTTAAAACGCTTTTAAAATTCTAATATATTCTGAAATATACGCACATACGCAGCAAAGAATATTTGCACTAACCTTTCACGTAGAAGTGATGTCTGACATCATGTACATACTTTGTACCATTAGAAATTCAGGTATACTAGAGAGAGGAAAAAGAAATATTGGGGCATTTGCCAAAGTTGCAAATAAAGCTTTTAAAAGACCTGCAGTGAAAGATATGCAGCAAGAATTTCCAAACTGTAACGGTCGTCTCAGTGGGTGGTTCATGGTACTATCTTCATGATTCTGCACTTTGTTCTAGGAAATAGTTTTGCTTTTCAATAGCATGATGTTCCTGGAATTTCCCTTGCCGTGAAAATGTTGAATCTTAATGCAGAAATTACGCAGAAATTTAAGCCCACAGCTATTCAGAAATCCAGAGCAGAGATACATTAATATTCTTTCTCCTTCCATCCCTTCTCATTCTTACAAAGGCATGACTAGTCTGCTCAGATCTCTGCTTTGAATAAGGAGTAACTCTAGATGTCTGCAAAAAAAGAGAGGCTCTCTCAGGGAAAGCCTCTTATTAATCGTATTAAACACGTGGATGTCGGAGGTTTCAGTAACAACCAACCCTACAACCCCTGGCAATATGCATCAATTGAGATGGAAATACCCCTCATTATAGCACAAGATAAAATACTTTCATCTCACACAGTCTGCGCTTCAAAGAAAGCAAGCCCCAAACTTTTTTTTTTATCATTTTTTGTTACCTTTAACACCAAAAGCTGTAAGCATTTCAAGAGGTGCAATCTCAGGCTGCAGTGACACAAACCTCAGCACGAGCACTGGATCGATGCACACGAGCAGTGTGATCACACTCAACGTTTAGCATAGTGTGATTATTTACAGAGAAGACTTAAAGAATGGTATGGGCTCACCAGGCTCCCGAATCCCAGAAGCACAGCCACCCTTCCTTCCATCTCTTCCCATTCAGCCTGTTTCATTTTCGTCTTGTTTTGCTGATAAATTCTTCTCATTTGTTTGCAGCTGGTGACGGTTCGGCTGTTCTGCTTTGTGCAGAGTTGGGTCCATCAGAGAACTGGGAGTTGGTATGGAGAAATCAAGCACCTGTTTGCTTGTAAATGCTTATGAAAATCTCTTGTTATATATATACATATGTAAAAAAAATCGTAAGTGTTGGTGTAGTGCCTACATTTAAGGAGTTACACTTATTCACTAATTCTCTGACAAGAATTAACTGGGACTAACAGTTATTGAGATTCAAATGCAAAGAGAGGTTCCAGACGTTATGCAAAAGGCTTTCCTGTAAGTGGAGAAAGACTTAGCAGTATACACTTTAAAATAATTGGAAGTACTAAGCTATAAATTTCTATTTTGAAACACACACATGGGTGCTGATTTCGTATAACCTGGACTCTTCTTTTGAGGTGCAAATGCACGTTAGTGCTGCGTAATGTTGTTTAACTGTGTGCACTGTGACAAAACAAACTGCTTTGTGATGAGGAAAAGTTTCATAAGAGGAACTTTATTGGAACATAGGATGGCTTAGGCTGAAGGGAACCTTAGAGCCCATCCTTTCCAGCCCTGGCTGAGGGCCGGCTGCCCCCCAGCTCCGGCTGCCCAGGGCCCATCCATGGCCTCGGGCTCCTCCTGGACGGGGCGCCCGCAGCTCTCCAGGCAGCTCTGCCAGGGCTTCACTGCCCGCTGAGTGAAGAATTCCTTCCTAACACCTGACCTAAATCTCCCCCCTTTTAAATGAAAACCACCCCACCGTCCTATCGCTGCCAGGCTGTATAAAAAGAGGGGGACTGACTTTGATCAGACTGATAAGGGGGAATGGCTTTAAAATAACAGAGGGGGGACTGAGGCGAGATAGTGGAAGAAATGCAGTCTTACAACATTTTGAAATGGGTTTGTGCTGACGAAGCGCGTGTTAACTGCTGTCAAATGTGAACAACTGGAAGACAGCAAACAAAAGTGCATTTCAGTAGCATTTCAAAGCAGTAAGAAAGTTCAAATATTTAATGGTGTGATTTCACCAGGACAAGCAGCATCAGCAGGAGGAGTACTGGTTCTTTCTAAACAAATTAATGCTTTTCTCTCCTGGACGCTGGGATGGAGATGAGGGCGGCTTGGTGAAGCTGAACTTTTCCCCTGCACTTCGGAGCGAGGGTTTCTCTGTGATTCACGTTTAATCACAGATCCCACAGCAAAGCCAAGCTGCGCGCATTCTCCCTCACACAGGACGTCAGAAACATTATTCCCGTGTGCGCCTGGACTCGGAAATACACTTTGCATTCTCCCACGGACACAAAGCTGGAGGAGCACGGCGGGTGACGGCACCGCTCCACCTCAGCCGTTACGAAACGGCCGCAAGGAAAACCGCGGCCGCCCCTCAAATCCGCCCCTGCCGCGCGCGGGGCCGGGTGGGAAGACGGGAGCGCGCGGATGGGCGGAACTGCGGCAAATCTCAGCCAATCAGAGGCGGGGTCACGGCTCGGCCCCTGCTGCCCGGAGCCAGGAAACCCCGTGGGTAACGGATTCCCATTCTGCTGGGCCCCGCGCGCCCTAGGTCTGGGGGGAAGGGGGGGCTGAGGCAGGGTGCCCCTCCCCGCTATGGGAAGAAAAGGGAGGGGCGTGGCTGGAATGGGGAGATTTTCACAGAATGGCCAGGGTTGGAGAGGAACCTGAAGGATCCGGAAGCCCCCCTGCCAGAGGCAGGGCCCCCCACCCCACTGATGGGGCCTGCCCAGGGCCCCATCCAGCCTGGCCTCCAACATCTCCAGGGATGGACGGGGAATCACAGCCTCTTTGGGCAGTTGTTCAGCCCCTCACCGCTCTCCCAGCACACAACTTCCCTGACCCCCAGCCTCCAGCTGCCCTCCCTCCTCTTCCAGCCATGCTCTCATCTCTGCTTTCCAAGAGCTGCCTCCCCTCCTGGCTGCAGGCTCCCTGCAGGCTGCAATGAGGTCACCCCGCAGCTTCTCCATGCTGAATGAGCCCAGCTCCCTCAGCCTGGCTTTTGAGCAGGCTGCAGCAGGCAGCTCTCCTTCCAGAACCGCTCCAGAGCATCAGCCCCCACCCAGCCAGTTTTCCCCAACTTGGAAGATGTGCCCACACAGCACTACGTTCCATGGAATCATAGGATGGTCAGGGCTGGGAGGGACCTTAGAGATCCAGTTCCAACACACAGAATCACAGATTGGCCCAGATTGGCAGGGACTCAAGGATCACAGATCTCCAGCCCCCCCACCACACACAGGGCCACCAACCTCCTCATTTAACAGCAGCCCAGGCTGCCCAGGGCCCCATCCAGCCTGGCCTTGAACATCTCCAGGGGCGGATGGGGCATCCATAGCCTCTGGGCAGCTGTGCTAGGCTTCACCACCCACTGAGTTAACAATTTCTAATTAAGATCTAACCTAAATTTCATATTCTAGTTTAAAGGGGCGCCGCCCCCCCCCCCCCTTGTCGGAGCACCTTGAGGTGCTCTAGGCCTCCGATCATCTTTGTGGCCTCCTCTGGACCTGCTCCAAAAGCTCTGCATCCTTCCTGTACTGGGAACATCCTCTCTTTGCAAGAATGGCACATCTCAAGTTTAGTTAAAATCACCGTTATCCTCCAAAAGCACACTGGCCTTGCTCTGGTCAGCCCTCTTTGCCTTTGCTTTAGTGGGCAAACTGGTGCACAAGGATCATGCAGCCGGTGTGGCTTCAGAGAGACAGGCAACTGCCCCCCCCTCACCCTTTCTGCCCAGAAAACAACCATCCATTAATCTGCTGATCACCCATCTAGTACAAGAAAAGCGTGTTTAGTTACTAGCTTTTTCAAGTGTGCCCAGAGAATTCTTGCCAAGAATGCTGGACTAATCCAGATAAAATAAAATAAAGACAATGCAATGTCCACAGGAGGGGGAAAAAAAACAAAAAACAAAACAAAACAAAAAAAGCACTATTCTTCAATGAGCAGTCACTTATGCACACCAAGGCAGCTACTTCGAAGAGCTGGGGCTGTCAGACATCAAGTCGACACTATAAAGAACAAAATACAGACTGACTCTTGATTTTTCTTCTTTTTCTTCAGATTCAGCCAAAATAACTTCACTCAAGTGGTGTGGATTTATAGAGAACACAAAGGCCTCCTCAGCTCCAATATTTCTATATTAAACCCATCTGGAAGCACTAAGTGAACTACCCAAACAGTGGTACAAACAGTTTGGGTTGTACATTGTGTCCTGCATCAACTACAACATTACCAGGAAATACAATACCACTAAACACAAAGTCTAACCCCAGAAGTTCTTCAGTAGCAAAAGGACACCAGGAAGACTTACCTCTAACTCCATTCCTGAAGGAACACAGCCTTCTCTTTGCAGACGTACTAAAAGAAGTAATTCAATACAGCAGTCTCAATTTATTTGAAATAATTCAGTTTGAAAACTTTTTAATTTAAAATTTACAGCACACGTAGGGAGGAAACATGTCTTGTTACAACTAAAAATTATCAGAAGAGTACTGCAGGGTTGCTTAATTTAACACTGCCATGGCTTTATTCAAAACACAGTTGCACAAAATCAGTTACTCCAAAGTTTAAGGAAAGAGTCTGATAAGGAACCAAAACACACTATATACATACTGCCATACAAAGAGCATTGAAGTAGGACAAAACCTCTACAAAATATAAAACCCACCCTTACATATTTGCATGAAAAGTCCACCCACCAAGCAAAAAAGTTTCAAAAGTTATCTGGAGGCTCTGTATTATTTATTTTTAAAAAAATGCTATGCTGTTTAATTGCATGCCAAGCTGACAAATATGAAATGATGCTTAGATGGTAATGCTGAGGAAAAGACAGAATTACTCAGGAACTAAGGTTCATGTTGACCTGCGGAAAATCAAAGTCCGTAACACCAGGAGGTCACAAAGCAGGCGCACCTCAATCAGCACTGCGCAACGCTGGGTGCAGAGGGAGCAGCCTCTCCTCGCCTGCACACCATGAAGGGACAGCTTAGGATATTTGTAGAGACACATGCAAGAACAGGAGGGGATATTACAACTGATTCTAAGAAACCAGGCGCAGATTATTCTGATATTCCAATTAAATAGGAGGGGATATTACAGTCAGTTTCAAGAAGTTGTTACAATATTCTCCACCCCAGTTGCTGAGTTATCGTGACTTGCAGGTTTTATTTCTTGCTGCAGTGGCACAGTGTGAACCAGTAGGTGAGCACAAGAGCCTGGAGTGGTGAGAGGTAAGGCCGCATTCCTTGGCTCACCCCCCATCCCTCCCTGTCCCGTCTGTTTTGCCTTTGGTCACTCTGCACCCCCTCACCTAGCTCATAAGTAATTACCTAGTTCATAATTCAGCTAAATGCTGTTTTGAAACAATTCTAAAGTAATATGTTCCACATCAGCATGAGGCTCAGATTTTGTAGACATAGCAGCTGATGATGCACTGCACTGCAATTTGATTTAGGAAGTGTTCAGTCTGCATATCAAGGGAAAGTCTGCTTACCCCACCTAAGCTCATTTTGCTTTGTCACACTAACTCAGTGTTAAAATTAGACTGACTTACTGAAATGTGACTGGTACTGAAATAATTTTAATTCAGAATAGTAAACGTTCCCATTTAAAACTAATTTTATATGCATCAGTAAGAGACAGTTAAGGAAAACCCTGATAATGAAGTACTTTAAAAGTGCACGCTTACAAATAGCAATTTTCAGTCATCCACTGAGATTAAAAAAAAAAGCAACAAGGTGGAAAAACACTTTTCTATCTCAAAGCTGATCACAAAACAACTGCCTCGAACACAGAGCCTCCACGACAAGATAGGATGTGCACTTACCTAAGATTTCTATTCATTCAGTATTCATACACAAACACAGGAACTTAAGATTGTGGTTGCAAACGTAGTTTTACCACTACTTTTCTAGTGTCTTTACAGATATCCATGAAAAATTGCCAAAATTTTAGTCAGTTTATTTCCAGTCTATTGCCATCTGCCTGACTCATTTCATACAGACACCGTCAATGGCTGGCTATGCTTCACGGCTACATGAGAAACTGTAATTTAAGGCTCTATTTGGGGAAAAAAAAACAACACACAAGAAATTGGGCTTTGCAGAACAACTTCAACCCTGCAGTATCTAAACTTAAGAGCAGGAAGTCACATTTAAAAAGTCTGCTAGTGTGTGAAATACCCTATTAAATATTCACAAACAACCAGTCTATGGGTGACTGACTTTTACTTAGGTTCAGGAAATCCCCTCCTCCCCACCCTCGTTGTCTCCCCCCTCTTAATGACAGCTACCATCAACCAAGACATACAAAAATAAGTCTCTTGAATAAAGCTGTGTGTGATATTTGGTTCAGTACCTACATGAAACAATGTAAATTAGTTTTATATCAAGACTACCGCTTTAAATCCAAATAATGACCGGAAAACGAATGCTGTACGTCTGAGCTTGCTTTGCTGTGGCTCAAATGGAACACATGAATCCACTGGGCAGAATTATTACGGCCTCTTGGTCACAACCAGGCTGCTAGAAGAGTCTGCACGCCTCCTGTACTGCCGCCAACCATAAGCAATGGAACAAGGCTCTGCAGCCATTCAGTATAAAAGCCCGGAACGATCAGCTAGTGCTACACATGACCTGAACATTCTGCCTACAACCAGACTTAAAAAATTTAAGAGGCGACCTGTAAGGAAAGACTCCCTTATGTGCATCTTTCCCTCTTTGATGATTTTATAAAAGCATGTGGGGTAATCTGGAAAGTGTGCTTGAAGGAGTTACCCGTTAACTTCTGCATTAGAAATGCATACATCTGATAGCCAAGCACAATGACTGCCGAATTCCTGAAGCGACAATGCAACAGCTAGATGAGTGAAAGTTCAAACACTTTTTGTAAACCAGTTTGGAACTAGAGATTAGTTACTTCTGTTCATACCTACAATGACTCTGTGTTTTGGAGAGAAGTTTGAGAATTACAGCCCTCTCAGTTTGCCACGATATCTTTGGGAATGTATCTTCAGCAAACACCCAACTTCTAAACAAGCAGGAAAAAAAAAAATAATCTCCTGAAACCCATTTATGCTTTGCAATGTTAGCGTGCAAATCAGGGTAGAAGACTTTAAAAAGTTACAGGAGTCACCTTTACAAAAGCTGAAGCAAAGCACAACCTAGCTGTTGAATTCAAACAGAATCCCTGGTAAACTCAAGACTGCTGTCAACTCCTCATTTGAAACAGACTCAAATTTGCCACGTAGCATTTCTGAGTTCAACTTTTTAAGTATAAAAACCTGAAAATCTTGAAGGAAATTTATGATATTAAATCCATGTAAGATAGGTGTTTTAACTCTGGAGAAATGATGACCAACACAGCAAGCTTGTATAAAATTAAAGAGCTCCTAATAAAACTCTAAGGGAAAAACTAGACAATGGCTTCAGTGAATATATTGTTGAAAATCTTTTTTCTACATATAGGTTCACTAACAGGCTATTATATCTTATTTGGAATGATAAAAAGGGCAAGAATAGTAAAACCACACTTCTCCTATAAAAAGTTAACATTTTCTGTAGGGACATCTATGGTACATGGAGACATACAGATCTGCATAATCACTATTGCGTGTTCTGAAACTTAAGAATCTGGTCCTACGTCGTCTATAACAAATTAATCATCCTCTTCCTCGCCTTCATCTTCAGGATCTCGTTTCCTCTTCTCCCCTCGAACACCCTCTGCTAAGGAAAAGATCTCATTACATCCCATTCACACACACAGATGCTGTTAAAGCGTTCAGCAAACACAGTGGAACCCGATTGCTGCGCGAGGCTGATGTGCTGACCACTGCGACGTGGGGTGCCCGTGGTTCTCAAAAAGATCATTTACCTTACTCTGAATAATTCAGGCAGGCTACATTCAACTAAATATAAACTAAGCATTACAGAATATTGAGATGCACCAGTGATAATATAAATATGTATATAAATGACTGTTAGCATGTACTTAAGAACTGAAGTATTTTTTCCACCTCTCTGAATTTTTGAAGGCACATGCATCCAGCCCAAAACCCAGCAGTTTCTGCAGATACCAAATCAAATCTGTTCTGATCTCTCTCCACTTGACAAACTGTTTCTTGGATAAAAATCTCTCAGCTTATTCTTAGAAATACGCCCCGCTCAGTCAGTGACTATGCACTCTTGTGGTGGAATCACGAAATGCAATCCTGTCAAAGAGATTTAACTGCCAGCACTCATTTCCTGGCTAATTAGCCATCCTAACCACCTGCTTTGTTGTCTTTATAAATTTGAATGCTGCAATTGCAAATGGGAAGAATTGAGTATTGCTACTTCAGATTTCCAGTTTTTCAAGAGCAAGACACATCTCCAAAAACTGCTCCATTAAGCCAAGCATACAAATCAGATGGGCACTAACGTAACGAGAAAGTTTAGAAATTTAAACAAGAGAAGGAAAAGCCAGCTGACTTTCAGATGAGGCTTGATATATTTATTTTCTGAAGGAATTCAGCAACTGCTGGCTGGTAATAAGCTGGTGGTCCTACATGGTGCCCATCTCACCATGTGGAACACAGAGATGCGCACAGCTAGGCAACCCATCTCTCGTTCCACCAAGCAGAGTGCCTGATAAGAGCACGAGAAGCAGGAATTAGCCTTCTGTCAGCACTGCAACTTCTTTTCCTGTGCTCCAAAACAGACAAGGAGCTTCAAACTTAAGGCTGGTCCTGACCCTGAACGGTTTGCAAGCCTCAAACAAGGTGCAAGGAAGAATGAGTAACACATCTGTCCTGCTTATCTTCTGGCACTGAAAGATGAAATGGTTTGCACCCTAGAGTTTCCTCTTAGGTGAAAAGTTTCTGTAAGGAAGGAAGCCATTTTCATCTCGATAGAGGACTGCAGCTACTGGTCCTCCCGACGCTTTGCAAGTGAAGGTATTGCAGTGGCTGTGCACATACAAAGCATACAGAAGTGTCCATCCATCTCCTCTCCCTCTTGAAAAACAAATATTTCTGCCTGCAGACAAAATGCAAGCTCTTTCATTTTAGAAACATACTTCAACAGAAGTCTTGGAAAAGTGTCATTCCTCTCTTCTTTTTATTTTACAACAGAGGAGAAAAAACACCAGCTACTACAGAGTTGCTATGCTACCTTCTCAGGCCCTTGCTTGAGCTTAGTATGTCTACAGAAACCAGTCAGTGCTTTTTGTCAGCAAAGTTCCACATCCCAGACTTGTTAGGTTACAGAATAATAGTTTTAGTCAACATTAATACTTAAGCTGAGGACTTACCTTCTTCCTCCTCGTCACCTCCCTCTTCAACATAGTCATCATCATCATCTTCATCCTTTAAAAAAAATTGTGAAATATTTGTAAAGAATCGCACCATACACAAACTTTGCTGAAATGCTGACCCTAAGAAGGAATTTAAAACATTTCAGTCTCTTCAGAGCAGCAACACAAGTATGGAGTTACACTTGTAAGAGTGCAGAAGACAACAAAGCATGTGGTTAGAAGAACAAAATGCACATAAAAATGGAGTTCAGATGAAGATTTTCTGCACATCCCTGGGAAATGAAGCTGGTATGATGTCAACTCTTATCAGCAGTAACAGAAGTGACATCATTTTTGAAGTGACAGAATTTTAGATGTGAAACATGGGAGCTGCTTGCTACAGACTCGCTTACAAAATTTCACACATTCTCCAACTGAAAGTCTTGAAGTTGCCAAAGAGGAGGACCAAACTGTGACTCCTGAGCCTGACTTCCGTGGACCACAGGAATTGCAAGAATCCATCCATAACCCTAAAAACCACGTGCATTTCCTTATTCTAGCTTAATATTCTCTACTTGCTTCATGGCAAAGTCTTACCTAGCAGGCCCTGGGACTGATTTTCATAGCTTTTCAACACCACCACCAGACAACACTCAAAAAAAGCGCAGCAGTATTTACTACAGCAAAAAGCAGACCTTCCTTCATCTCACCTGAAGCACCAGCAATGCGCTGTTGCTGCGTTCCTCTCTTTTAGAAGACCAACCTGACCTCTTCAGTTTTCCAAAATGAATTTATTTTACTTCATGTATCTAACTTGAGTGTTTAATTGGTAGTAGAGCATGGTTTCAAAACATTGGGCAAAACCAACTCTTTAATTTACAGGGAATAAAACGACGCTGGCATCCTGCAGCATGAAGGGGTGAGATGAAAGTGAAGCACGCCCAGCAGGTCAGCCAGAAGCACCTTCATAACTGACAGCCAGCACTCACGTTCAAGTCAGTACTGCCTATTTCAGTGAAAGCAGCACTCTAAGATACCTCACTGCATCCAGCTGTGTTCACAATACTCGGTGCCTACAGATTTAAATGAACACAGAACTCTGTAGGCAGTTTCTCCCCATTGTCTGCATTTGGCAGAGAATACTAACTTCACCTTAACCTCTCTTTACCTGAATCTCTTCTTTCATCAGGTATGAAAGACCAACTTCCTCCTCCTCTTCACCTTCCCCAAGATCTGAGCCTCCATCATCTTCATCATCTTCTTCTTCATATTCTCCTGGGGGACCGGCTTCATCCTCATCTTCATCATTGTCATCTTCGTCTCCTTCAGAAATGAAAAATGCACTTAATATGTTGCAATTAAGTTTCATTAACTTCTCTTCATGCAAACTAACATGTGCTAGGTTAAGCCAGTTCTAATGCTTCTTCCAGTTTTGTTTTTTTTTTTTAATGCAGGTTCTGTGGGAAACAACTGTGATTGAAATCAAGTTAGCTGCTGTAACAATTTTCCTTGAAGAAAGGCTACTGACTTTTTTTACATCACAAGCTTCAGGCAAAATTCTTGATGTCTGAAGCAGCTGCATATGTAAATTCCTGCAAGGGAGTAGAAACTGTAACCAGTGGAAAAGCAGCTTGTCTGCAAAATCAAACCCCAAAGTACTTAAGGGTAAATATAATATATCGTGCTCGTTCTGCCTGTTTTTTAATCCCTTACACTGAAACACCTACTGTCCCAAAGAGATGATCTCTCATTGCTTTTCTGTCTGGAGCACACCACCATGTTCACGCTTCCAATTAAGTGAATTAGAAGAAATGATGAGGTGACTCTACAATTCATTTTCAAATTCATAGTAATTTTCCTATGCATTTTCCACTATTGAGTTTAGTCTTACATTTATGTTATAGACATTTGGCTCTCACCAAATTATTTTCTGCATGGATTTCCAGACTGTGACACGTGGTTACTACTGGGCACTGCTGACCCAGCACGTGGCAGTGGCAGCCACTAGCTAATGAATTAAAGCCAGAAGAAAGCACTGGAAGCCTCACCCATTAGAGGACATAACCCAAATTTAGCCAGTTATTTGGGTGCACACACACCACCACAACAAGAGCCCTATCCTGCTTGCTAACACTCAAATACATTTCGGATGTTTACTCCTAGCAGTTTTGCCTCTGATAATTATCCACTAAGCCAGGTTTCCAGAAGAACACGTGCTCCTCCTACCATCACATCAACACAGATTTGTAGCCACGCACTGACAGACCTACTCCTATGGGTTTCATTTCAGACTGATTAGCAGCAATGAGGAAAACAACAGAAATAGCCTCATTAGTCACTGAGATCAGATCAAAAGGGTCTGTACAGCTTTTGTGCAGAAATTTGTGTCATACTTCAGCAATTCCCCTTCGTTTTGTGTTCTTTCCATAGGGAAACACCATAAAAGCTGTTGTCCCCTTGCTCTGCGTCAGTTCTGCTAACTACATTACTGCTGGCAATAATATGTTTTAGGAATATTGCTAATCTTTGCAACAACACCTTTACTCTGCTTCCTGACACTCAAAAGGCTTCCACAAGAGCTTAAAACCTTTGACGTGACTTTTCATTCTGAACCAGTGTGCTAACACCAAACAAATTCTAAAACTATACGCCTCAAAAATAAGAGCAGAGTACAATGCCAACGCACTCAAAAAGTCACCATGAGCCACGCTACATGTACATTTCATTACAGTGCACTGTTTGCATCCACAGCTTATTCCAGGAACTCACCCTCATCATCATCATCTTCTGAGTCCGGTGCCTCGTTATCTTCCTGGTCAAATCCATCCAGGTATGTGATTTGCTGAAGCAGATCAAAAATGCTGTCCCTGTAATCCTCGAGGTTTGTAATCTCACAGTTGAACAGGTCAAGGCTCTTTAAGTTTTTAAGATTTTGCTGAAAACAAACAGAGTTTATTTTTCCCCCTCCGCTCGATACAACCAAATGGTGCCTCAAGTTACAGTGCTGTCATAGCCCAAATACAGCCAGATACAGATTTTATCCCCACTGCTTCATTCCTACTCACTATTTTATTCCCCACTCAGTAAAAACTTGAAGTGTTATTTGAACTTCTAATGGAATGCTCTTGCAGACCAACTGCACAGCACATCTGCAGCACGGCCAACACAACCACGCAGACAGGCACCGTGCGCACACTGCGTGACACCTACATGAGGATGCTTTGTTGTTTGCAGAGCCTGGTTTGGTTCTCATAGCCATGCCCAAAAGCTCAGCTCCAGCAGCTTTTCAGCAGTTTGATTTAACTGCAAGCAGGCACTTGGTAGGACTGAGAACTACAGTAACAACTAGACAACTGATGATGATCTCCCACCTTCCAGACTTTACACACATGCAGAACAAGCCACCTGTATCCTGGCAAGCATCTCAGATCTGAAAAGCATTTATTCTGTAGAGCACTCCAACCACTTTGCTTTGTCTCATAACTGCTAGGTCAACCCACAATAAAGGCAGACTGATGACCTTTACAAAAGCTTAACAAAAATGCAGTCTATAACAAACAATAACAAATAACAAATAATCCTTATGCTGGCACAATGAGATGCAGATCAAGCAGCAGCTGTAGGCAGCTTCCTCCTCCACCTCAACCACCCATTGCTCAGGTGTGCTCCTAACTGCTAAGACACAACCTAACTACTTCACAGGTTCAGTGAAAGCTTATATTTTGTCTAATGAGCAGCTGCCGTATCTTCACAAACCAACACAAGAGGATTAGCAATATGTAACTTGGCAACTTTTCTATCAAAGACACAACAGAAGCTCAACAGCTCTCATTCAGTACATCCCATCACTAACACAGAAGGAATTTTACAGTGCTGTGTTTACAAGAACTGCCTCTAAAAAGCATGACATGGAGCTAATCAAGTCAGGACCAACCGAATCACCAACAACCCTGAAACACCTGAGCCAGCAAAGGAAAAATAACAGATAGCATGTACAATAGATAAGAAATTTCATTTGGGGTGCCCTTAGTTGTGCTGAAAAGAAATAAAAGTAGCTAGAATATATCAGGTATCTTTGTACTTCATTTCTAACACTGCACTAGTCTAAACCCAATGTTGTTTCATCTTCCATACTTGACAAAATTTCTCATGTGAAATCCTTGTACCTGCTTCTACCATTCTACTGCAAAAACTTAATAAAAACCAGTACTTGTTACATTTAAACTTTCAGTTGCCCCTCTCATTCCATACTTACAAGAGCTTCCACAGTGCCAAGATCTTTGATTTTGTTGCCACTTAGATTTAGATATGTGAGATTTGGACATCTTTCTGCAAGGACCTCCAGGCCTCCGGAAATGATGTTGTCACTCAACTCCAACTATTGCACAGCAAAAGTAAAGGAATTAAAAGCTTGGTTTCTTACCATCAGATTCAGTAAGCACAGTTTTTAACTTAGAAGCTTAATCACAAAGTTGAACGCTTCCCACAGTGCTAGCTAGCTAATATTCAGCTTACAAAACGTTCCTTTAAACTGATCATTTTAGAAGTTCTCCTGAAAACATCATGGGCTTGGATATCTAAGCCTGTAGAACAGATAATATTGGAATTCACTGCACGTCTTTGATCAGCAAGCAATGTGTGCCAGTCCTGCACTGGCTGAGCAACCAAGCGCCTGCTACTGACCATCAGCTCTCAAAGACATGGCCAACATTCAGTGAGCAGACAAAGTACTTGCTGCTCTAGGTAGGAGCCATTGACTGAGACCAATTTGGCCAAAATTAGCTGGAGATGCCCACAAAACCTTCAAATGTTAATGTAGACCAGACCGCAGTGCCTGCAATCTCACAGCGATAATATGCGAATCCTTGAAGACTCAACCCTCCAGATTTCCTTTCCATCTGTGGATGTTGGACCAGACGACCTTTTAGGATCCCTTCCAACTTAAACTATTCTGTGATTCTATGAAATCCTGCTGTCTGGGCAGGTGAGACACGTACCTTTCGGAGCTTACTCAACGTGGGCAGCTTGGCCAGCGACGTCAGCTGCACATTGGCCATGCTAAGAAACTCTAGTTCCTTAAAGGAATCGTTCAGACCTTCAATCTCCCCATTGCTGGACTTGCAGTTATCGAGCACCAACTCCGTCACCTTCAAACAGGATATCAAGGCAGCTGAATGAGCACCACTAAACCACGCGTTTAACCAAAACCGCAACTTGGTGACCGTTAAACGTGTTTCGGAGGGGTTGTCTGTTGGTGTTTTTTATAATTGAGACCAGAGTTGTGGTCTGAAGTCTACCAGCCTACACCAGCCTACATGAGAAGCATGTAACAACTTCTCTTCCACCGAGCACATTTTGGGCAGCTGCTTCCATAAAATACAAGTAGCAGCTTTGCTGACGGACGCTTGCAGGGCTTCCCACAGTGCCAGCACAGCACAGGTCAGAGCCCAGCTCCAGCACAGCACTGCTGGGAATGAAGGGAACCTCTCCATGGGGAACCTGCTCTGTTAAAGGTGGGCATCCCACCAGGCAGGTTCTTCACGTCAGCCAGGGCTAAAACTCATCCGTGGTTTTCCATACGAGTGAACCACTAACTCATTTATCAAATCCAATCATTCACTGCACATATTTATAAAGTCACTCCAATTCTTTCCAAATCCTAAGTCTCCCAGCTCCTGATTATTTTAGCAGTGAGTTCTGCAAGTTAATTAAGCCCAACTGAACAACTTCCACTGCTACTAAAACAACAAGACAATCAATGCAGGGGAAGCAACAAGGAGCAGCTAATTAATTTAAAAATCACTTCATCCTCTGTGAACATATCCCTCATTAGAGAGGACATTAATAAGGCCACCGCTCCGTTTTCTTGTATGCTTCCAACTAACGTGATTACAAGGCTGCCGCTTCGTGCAGCAGCAGCACTCGACTCGCACAGCTTATCAACTTCGAGTAAAGTCTCAACATGGGTTTGTTTTCCATCCACAATAAGTAGAGCTGGGGGTCACCACGCCTCCAGTGCACATCTGCACCCAAAACAATGCAGCCCTTCTGTGACCCCTGTGGCTGAGCTGGGGCAGCACGTGCTGCTGGCTTGAACAAACAGCTCAGTGCACCTCTTCCACAATCCCTGCGCATCGGGCTGCTCTCTTCATGCACTGCGATACCAAACCTGGACTTTAGTCCTGGGTGGGTCGATGGCGTCCTGGCTGACCTCGCTGCAGAGCATCCACGGGAGCGTGGGCAGATGGAATAGTGAGGCAGCGGGTGTAATTCACAGGATCACAGAATTGTAGGGGCCGACAGAGACCTCCAGACATCACCGCATCCAGCCCCCCTGCAAAGCGGGCCCCCTGCAGCAGGCTGCACAGGCAGGCATCCAGGTGGGTCTGTGCTACCTCCAGAGAGGAACCCACAGCCTCCCGGGCACCCAACCAGAAACCCGGCACTGCTGCCCAAAGCAGCATGGGTGCTCCATCCCCGGAGTTTCCAGAGGCTGTGGGGGACCCTGGGCAGCCTGAGCTGGCAGGGAGCGGCAAGTCCAGGGCAAGGAGTAGGAATGGGGGCCCGCGAGGTCCCCCCCCCATCCCAACCGTGCTGCGATATTTAAGTTCCCATCAACCGAAGGCATTCTACGATTCCGCGATCTTCCCGCCCTGGGAACTCGGGGCTTCTTTTTAATATCGATAGCATTATTTAATGGAAGTTTCCCCGGAAAGGGGAAGCGGCGGGGAGGGAGGAGGCGGCGCAGCGCCGCTCGGGACATTCGGAACTCGCGGCGGGGCGGCGCCCCGGGACCTCCTTCAGCAGAGTGAGAAAACTAAAAGAGAAATTAAATCGAAACCACGACGCCAACGTAACGGCGGGACCCCGAGCTGCAGCTGAAGGCGGAACTCGGAGCGCCGCGACCTCGCGCGCAAGTTGCGAACCAAGCAGCGGGCGCGGGGATCCCGAAAGGGAAAAACCGAAAGCAACAAAAGCCTCGCGGGGAGCAGAGCGCTGCGCAAACCCCGCCCCGCAGCCAACTTCGAGGCCCCGCGGAACGGCGCGCAGCGCGGCCCGAAAGCGCCGCCCGGCCCCGCGCGGCTCCTGCGCCACCGCTGTGACCCAGATTCGGCGGAGCCGCCGCGTCCGCGCCGCCCGGAGCCGGGGCGGAAGCGGGACGGGGCCGGCGGGAGCGCGGCTGTGCCCCGGCGCCGCTCACCTCCTCGGGGGCCTGGTTCCGCAACTCCAGGTTGATGCGCTTCTTCATCTCCATCGCCCCCCCCACCCGCGGCTCCGCACTGGCGAGGGAGGGCGGCCGGGGTGCGGCCGTGGGGACGCGGCCGCCGCCGACGGGAAGAGGGCGGTGTGCGCGGGGTCGCCGCGGGCTGCCGGCCCGCTCCGCGCGCAGCTCCGGCGCCGTCAATGGCCGCCCGCGCACTGCGCCTCCATGACATGGCGCATGGCGCCCCCTCCGCCGCCACGCCCCCCGCCCCGGGGCAGGGCTTCTCCGCGCCACCGCGCTTCTCATTGGTTGCGAAACGCAGCAGCCTAGGCGGTCTGATTGGTTGGTGACGCTGCCCGTCCCGGCGGCGCAGGTGAAGGGGGCGGAGCTGAAGTTGGCGCGCGCGCGGCGGAGCTTGGGGGTTGTGTTGTTGTGTTGTGTTGTGTTGTGTTGTGTTGTGTTGTGTTGTGTTGTGTTGTGTTGTGTTGTGTTGTGTTGTGTTGTGTTGTGTTGTGTTGATGGCGGTTTTGCACGCTTGTGGCAGAGAAGGATAGATGAATGGATGGATGGGTGGGTGGATGGATGGCATATGGGGCTCGCTACGTTTGCGTGCTTTGGGGATGGTGTGTGGGGCATCATGGGGCATCACGGATGTAAAAGGGGGGACAGTGGTCTGTTCTGTATGTGTTTGCAGGAGGGATGGTGTACAGCATCTTTTACGGCAGATTGCTGAGGAATAGTACATGGGGTTTTGCACATCTGCTGGCGGGAGGAATGATGCACAGCACTTTGCACAAGTGCTTGCAGGAGGGCTGATGCACGGGGCTTTCTGTGCGTGCTTGCAGGCAGGATGGTGTCCCAAGTGAAAAGCAGCTTCAGGGACAGAGCTGGAAGCAAGCAGCTTCACAGGCACTCTGTTGTACGTTGATATCCAATGCATGCTGGGGATGGGACAAACTCGGTTCTGCACGGCATTAGGATATGGGGTTTTGCTTGGTGTGCAGTGGTGGTACTGCATGGGTTTTGCACATGCATGTGCAGTGGGGATGGTGTGTGGGATTTTGCATGCTTGTGAGGAGTAGGGATTGTGTCTGGGGCTTTGTGTGAGTGCATCATTGGGGATGTGGCATGTCATTCTGTGTGAATGTGTGTACAGATGGGTGGCATGCGGTGCTTTGCACACTTGCAAAACAGAGAGATGGTGCATGAGTTTCTGTGTGTGCATGTAGTTGTGTACACGCAGCAGGGATGGCAGAGCTGCAGCGTGGCCTGGCTCCGTTCCTTCAAGTGCTCAATAACCATCTGGGCTGGAGAACAGCGGGGACCCTGCGGCTCTTCCTGCTTTCTCCCCTGTGCAGATAATTACGAAGGTTTTCAAACCCATAAGGAAATCCTCCCTTTAAAGCTGCTTACCAGCGGGAGCCGTGCTGACTCTGGCAGGCAGAACCAGGGCTCAGCGCGCTCTGCGCGAGCGGCACGGAGGGGTAAAGCTGCAAAAGTCACCTGCAAACCTCGCACTGCGCTGCGACCCTGAGTGCCTCCGTGCGCCCCAGAGTGCTCCGAGGTCCACCTAGCACGCTCTGGGGCACCTCGGCCTCCTCCCAGATCTCCCATATGAGATCCACGGCGCAGATCCAGCCAGCCTGGAGCCTCCTAGGCTCCCGATGTTCCCCAGGACGCCCCAATCCGCTCCCGGAGCTTCTCTTTGCCTCTGCGTTGTCCCGGAGCCTCCCGGAAATTCTAACCTCAGCACTAAAATGGCCGACCGGAAATGGATACGGTCAGGACCGGAAGAGTTGTCGGAGGGTGGAGAACGCCTCCACAACAAACATGGCCGCCAGGAAGTAACAAACGTCACAGCCGGCTTGCTGGACCGGAAGTGTGGCGGCACAGGACTACAGCTCCCAGCATGCCTCGGGACACAGCCCTGTCTGAACCTATGGCATCCCGCGGGGTGTGCTGGGAGACAAGGGAGCCTCCTGGAGCTGCTCCGTACTCTCCAGGGCTCCCTGGAGGGCAACGCAGTGCGTTCAGTGCACTCCACATGTTTCTAAGTGAAACCTTGATGCCCCTAAGGTATTCCCATAGGTCTCCAAATAACCTGGAGTGTGCTCTAGGGAACTGTGGAGTTCTTACAGGGCTCCTCGGTGTGCTCGAGTGTGCCTAGCGGGTGCTATGGGCCACCTAGTGCAGTCCAGGCTGAATTACAGCTCTCCCAGATCTCTTCGTGTCCTCTGGTGCGTCTTAGAGGCTTTGCAGTGTGCTTTCAAGGGCCACACACTCAGCCTTATGGCCAGTCCTCATTCAGTAACACGCTTGCCTGTCCTCTGTACTATCAGGTGACAGATACAGAGTCAGAAGCCCATGCTTTCTTGATGACCCGACTGGCTAGAGAAGTGACAAAAGTTCTGGCGCCCTTTACTCACCTCTCTGCCTTTGTACGTCCTTCAGGGTTGCCTGGAAAGCAAGGTGGGGTCCCTGTTTCAGGGCTTACATTGGTGGAAATGTGTCCAAGCAACCATGTGAGTTTGCTGCACAGCCCTCCTACCCATCACATGTCCTTTGGACAGCTGCCTCCAAACTGTGTGCTGGTCCTTAGCCCTAACATCACACCTAGACAAACTTCCTCAGCTTGGGTCCACCTACAGGATTAGAGTGAAGGGCAGCCACGGGAGGGATGAGCCCTCCCCTGGTGTCTGTGCATGTTTGGGGGCCTCTTCAGACCTCACAGAGATGGGAACATGCCTCGGTCATCCTGATGCCCTGTAAAGTATCATCACGCCTATGGGGCCTAGAGGGAGGATTCCTTTGTACATGGAAGGGTTTGGGCTGGAAAGAACCTTTAAGATCACCTAGTGCCAACTCCCCTGCTATAAGCAGGGACACCTTCTGCTAGACCAGATTGCTCAAAGCCCCATCCAGTCTGACCTTGAATGCTTCCAGGGAGGAAGCATCCACAACCTCTCTGGGCAACCTCTTTCAGTGTGTCACCACCATCACAGTAAAGAATTTTCTTCCTAATATCGAGTCTAAGATTCATTCTAGTTTCTTCTTGCACCAGCAGCCAGGAAAATTTGCCCCAGAATTTCCAACAACTCTACACATACACGTGCACACAAACACATCATCTGAAATACGTATACAGATCTGATGTGAAACTCACCAGTGAACAAGATGTCCCCTGCAGCACCTACCCATGGACATACACACGCTCTCTTGGATCCTTAAGATTGGGCCTAGGCTTTGGGTGCACCCAGGTGCCCTGCCTGGGATCTGAGTTATTACCCTTGTGGCAGCCACAACTCTGGGTCTTTGCAGAGCCTGCTGTCTTCCTCCTCCTCCAGCCATCCCCACCTTGGCCAGCAAAGCATGCAGACATCCAGCCCAAAGACACACAAGAGTGAGTGTTATCTGAAACACCATTATCTACATTTTCAAGTTCTGAGATCCTAAACTTGCTGTGGAGAGCCTGGAAGCTCTGAGCTCTCTCACTCGACCCCACATTGTGGATGTTGAAGTTGGAATTATCAGTCAGAGTCTTAGTTTTGATGTCATCAACCCACAAAGCCTTTGACGTGGTCCCTCTCCACATCCTTCTCTCTAAATTGGAGAGGTGTGGATTTGAAGGATGGACTGCTCAGTGGATTAAGAATTGGTTGGCTGGTCCCAGCAAAGGGTTGTGATCAATGGTTTGTGTCCGGGTGGAGGCCGCTCACAAGCGGTGTCCCTCAGGGGTCGGTCTTGGGACCGGTGCTCTTCAACATCTTCATCAGTGACAGACGATGGCATCAAGGGCACCTCAGCAAGTTTGCAGATGGCACCAAGCTGAGCGGTGCAGTTGATACATTGGAAGGAAAGGAAGCCATCCAGAGGGAGCTGGACAGGCTGGAGAAGTGGGCCCATGAAAGCATAATGAGGTTCAGTAAGGCCAAGTGCAGGGTGCTACACTGGGTCGGGGCAATGCCAGGTATTTATACAAACTGGGGGAAGATCTCCTGGAGAGCAGCCCTGCAGAGAAGGACTTGGGAGTCCTGGTGGACGAGAAGCTGGACATGAGCCAGCAGCGTGATTGCAGCCTGGAAGGCCAGCTGTGTTCTGGGCTGCATTAAAAAAGGGGCGGCCAGCAGGAGAGGGAGGTGATCGTCCCCCGATTAGAAACTGGGCGATAGAAACTAGGCGTGCTTGTGAAGAGAGTGAAGGTGGGCACTGATGCTGGTATCCAGGAGGTCCCCTGTTCTGCTACTGAGCTGGCCAAATTCCAGAAGGATTTTGGTCACACCCATAGGAAATCAGAGACAGAGTATGAATGGAAAATGCCACTAATGGGGAGAACAGATCCTGTTAACTGAAAAGGAATCGGAGGGGTTTTGGGGACCCAGAATATCTTTCACCCTGGCAACCACTGTGCCCTGTGGTCCCTTACTCAAAGAGCTGCTTGCTGGGATGGCTTCTCCCCAGGACAACTGGCGTTGGTTGGTTTGCTGCACATTGGTCCTGTGTCCTTAACCTTCAAGGAGCCTCTCAACAAACACATCTGGAGGGCTCAAGATGATCAGGACCAAATTAACCAGCTGGATTTCACCCACCTTCCAACTTTGGTTCCTTTGGGACCAGGAAAGATTTTGTTGCTGCTGTTTTCTTTTCCAGTTTTGCATTCTCCAACTTCGGTTCCTCTGGAACTGGGAAGTTCTCTTCCTTTTGTTTTCCAGGTGCAAATGGTTGCTGTCACAAACACGCTGGATGCGTCACTCAGTGTCACCCATTGGCACATAACTGCATCCAGCGTCACCCATTGCAACCCAATGGCACCTGGTGTCACCAATGTCCCCCAATGTCTCCCAATGTCCCCCAGTGCCACCTGATGTCACCCTATGTCTTCTCAATGTCCCCCAATGTCCCCCATTGTCCCCTTTGTGTCCTTTGATATCACCCAGTGTTACCTTTTGTCACCCAATGCCCCCCAATGCTCCCCAGTGTCCTCCCCAGGTGGAAGATCTGACACTGATGCAGGTGGCAGCGTTGCTGGAGGTGAGGGGACATGGGGGGACGTGGCAGGACATGGGGAGAAGTGGGGGGGACATTATGCAGGGGGACACCATGAGGGGATGTGGGGGGACATGGGGGAATGTGTGGGCATGAGCGGGCACTATGGGGGGACATAGGGGGCAAGGGGAGATGGGGGTGACAAGGGGTGACATCATGGAGGGGCAGGGGGGGACGTGGGGGAAGGTGTGGGGGTGATGTGGGGGTGACATGGGAGGGGGCACTATGGGGGTGACATGGAGGGGACAGGGAGGGATGTGGGGAGGATGTGGGGATATTGGAAGTGACATGGGGGGGACATCAGGTGATGGGGGGCATGGGGGACTTGGGGAGGTGGACACTATGGAGGGACATGGGGGGATGTGGGGGGAACACAGAGGGGCTATAGGGGGATATGGGGGGTTGTAGTGTTGGAAATATCTCGATAATTTCTCAGGATGGTGCCTGTGATAAAGCAGATCTTGTTCACAATTGCGATGTTGGCCTTCTGCGCGCAGGAGCAGCCCTGCACCTTTGTGCCCTGCACTCAGCGCTCAGCCCTTCCTGCCCTGGCTCCTCCCTGCTGGGTGCTGCAGGCTCACAACCTTCACTGATCATCCGAACACCAGATAAACGTAAACCTCCAATTAATTAATTGACTTCTGCCCATTGCTCCACACCTGGCCGTTGTTTTTGCCCGTCCTCCTGTGCGCACAGATCAGCGCTGAAGGAGGACGGAGGGGAGGACAGGGTCGGGGGGTGAGAGAGGATGGGAGGAAGACACTGGGGAGGTGACACAAAGGAGACAGGGGGAGGGGACAAGTGGGGGTGACATGGGGGGGGTACATGGAGGTGACACTGTGGGGTGATATGGAGGGGTGACACATTGGGGGGTGACATTGTGGGGTGGCGCTATGGAGGACGTGGAGGGGTGACAAGGGGAGGTGACACAGGGGAGTGATATGGGGGTGACACTATGGGGGGGGACATTGTAGGGGGGCATGCAGGTGACATGGGTGGGGACATGAGGGGGTGACAGGGAGGGTGGCGCTGTGGGGGATGGTGCCACTATGGGGGTGCCACTATGGGGGTTGGCATTTTGGGGGTGGCACTATGGGGAATGGTGACAATACGGGGGATGGTGGCACTATGGGAGGTGGCATTTTGGGGGGGGTGGCACTACCCCTATGGTGTCCCCCCCTTTCTACCCCCTGTTCTTTCAGGCCAACGTCACCACAGCTGTTGGAATGCCTGACCCCAAATAAAGGCCCCCAGTGCAACCAGCCACAGCCCCATAGTTTTCTTTCTGGGGTGGGGGATTGGTGGGGGGTGGGGAGACGACATTGCCGCGTCTATGGGGTGCGCTGGGGTTCTCTAGGGTTCTATGGGGTCTCTAGGGCTCTGTGAAATTCTATGGGGTTCTATGGGGCTGTGGGGCTCTATTAGGCTCTATATGGGTCTTTATGGGGAACTGTGAGAGAAAGTGAGGGCCCAGCAGGTTAGCTAGGTAAGGGAGGGGACAACCACTAAGGAAGCTAAGCGAAAAACATCTGCTGAAGTGAGGAAAGTGAGGTAGGAAAGTGAGCAGCAGCTTAGCTGGGAAAGTGAGGAGCCAGCAGCTCAAGTAGGTAAGTGAGGAAACAGCAGCTCAGGTAGGTGAGTGAGGGGCAAGCAGGTAAAATAGGTAATTTCAGGGACAAGCAGCTCAGGTTGGTAAAGGAAGGGACAGCAGTTCAGGTAAGAAAAGCAGGCAAGGGAATTGTAGGCTATGGCAAGGGGGGAGGTGAGGGTAAGGGAGAAAAGGGAGAAAAGAAAAGAATGGGGAGGGTAGCGAGGGATTAAAAGGGATTTAAGAGATACCCATGATTAAGAAAAGAAAAAAAAGAAAAAAGAAAAAAAAAAAAAAGAAAAAAGAAAAAAAAAGAAAAAAAGAAAAAAAAGAAAAAAAGAAAAATAGAAAACGAAAAACAAGATGAAAAAAGAGAAAAAAAAAAGATGGAAAAAGATGAAAAAATAAAAAAGACAAAAAAAGAAAAATGAAATTTTAAAAAAAAAGTGAAATGAATTAAAAAAGAAAAAAACAACAAGAATACAAGGAAAAAGAGAAAAAGTTAAAAGAACAAAATCAAAAAAAGAGCAGAAAAAAAGAAGAAAAAAAGAGATGAAGAGAAAAGAAGAAAAAAGACAAGTAAAAAGTAAAGAATAGAGGTTGAGAAAAGACTGGATGGCAACAAATGTGCTCCATGAGAGCACAGCATCTGTCGCTCCTTGAATCTCCCGTTGCCTCTTCAGAGAGGGTTTTCCTTTCTACCCTTGTCATCACAGAATGCAGAAGTGGAGCCACGGAGAACCACACTACAACGAATTGTCGCTCGAAATAAAGGCATGGACACCATTCAGAGCCAGGCGTAGTGCCAGTGTGCCACCAATAAACCCAGCAGAGCTGTGCCAAGTGCCACCATTAAACCCAGCAGAGCTGTGCAATGTGCCACCATTAAACATAGCAGAGCTGTGCAATGTGCCACCATTAAATCCAGCAGAGCTGTGCCATGTGCCACCATTAAACCCAGCAGAGCTGTGCAATGTGCCACCATTAAACTCAGCAGAGCTGTGCAATGTGCCACCATTAAACTCAGCAGAGCTGTGCAATGTACCACCAATAAACCCAGCAGAGCTGTGCCAATGTGCCACCATTAAACCCAGCAGAGCTGTGCAATGTGCCACCATTAAACCCAGCAGAGCTGTGCAATGTGCCACCATTAAACCCAGCAGAGCTGTGCCAAATGTGCCAATGTGTAAGCATAAAACCCTGCAGTGCTTTGCCACTGTGCCACCATTAAGCTCAGAACTGTGTCACCATAAAGCCCATCAGTGCTGTGCCACCCTTAAAACCAGCAGAGCTGTGCCACCATTAAAACCTGGACTGCTGTGCCACAATTAAACAAGGCAGAGATGTGCAATGTGCCACCATTAAACCCAGCAGAGCTGTGCCAGTGTGTCACCATTAATCCCAGCAGAGCTGTGACACCATTATACCCAGCAGAGCTGTGCCAGTGTTACACAATTAAACCCGGCAGAGCTGTGTCACCATTAAACTCAGCAGAG